>NC_081215.1:12892773-13192773 GCF_902713425.1 Acipenser ruthenus
CCAGCAATCTGTTTGTCTCCAGGAAACAATTCAGCCCCAATAATATCTCTATTTATCCTTCACAAATGTGTGCTCAGTTAACTTTGAAATATCAATGTGCCCACACTTGTTTGAACATACCATGGGCGTACTTAATTAAAGCAAATTATTATTATTATTTATTTCTTAGCAGACACCGTTATCCAGGGCAACTTACAATTATTACAAGATTCACATTATTTTTACATACAATTACATTATTTTTTTACACATTATTTTTTTAACATCTATTGTATTTGTATATTTTGACTTCCTGCTTATTCGTGCTTTGGCTGTGCATCCTGATGGTTTAAGGCTTTGATTAGTAAACCACTTGGATGATCAGTGAGGCGTGTTTAACTTTAAAAACTCCCCGCCTACACAGAAGCAATACTGGAGTTGAACTGACTGCAATTGAAATGTGTGCAGCACACAGCTGAATCCCATGCATAAATACCAGTCCCTTTACAAGGTAACTAAAACATTCAAGGTTAATTCAAAATAAATAAATACATGTTTTTGCAATACTCAAGCAGGTTGTGTTACATTGAGCGGCAGTCTACTGTAAATGTTATTGTGTTGGTATCTGTTCTCCTTTAAATGTTGAATATTTTACCTTGGTCTGCAGTATTCAGAGGGGGATATTTGGGTAGCAGAACCCCTGTCTATAGGAACTAATCATAGTGGATATTAGCTGTTATTTATTAACCACTATCTGGAGGTATGTTTTATTAATTATTTGTGCATAGTGATGTGTACACTCAGAGACCCTGTATATGCAGCAGACCACTTCCCACAAACGCTGAGATACTAAAGTGAACTTACAACTACCCTGTACAACTGGGGGGGGGGGGGGGGGGGGGGGGGCGGCTCTGACTCACCCCTACAGGGGACCAAGCCACATTTGTAAGTATTGTGACACCCATGTTTGTCTCTTCCTTGAAGCCATTCAAATCAACTGAGAAAATCAAAGTCCCGCAGAGCTAAATCATATTCAGTATTTGACAAGCTGCTGCTGCTGAACAAGTTGTAAAAATACTGCAGTTACCATCTACACCAAATCCAATAGCATTTACCACCTTGTGACGAAGTGCCCGCCCCTGTGTGTATTTTGTGTGTTATATGTTGTATGTTGCGTGTGTTAATGTTGGTGTATAGTCATTGGTACACGGGATATAAACGGGTCTGTGTTTCACGTGTATTTAAAAATGTATATTTGTATTTAGGCACGAGGATGGCACAGCACTTCACGTGCAAGTAAAATGTAATATGTGAGCACGGGGAATTGCACTTTATTGATTCACGTGCGGTTGTACCGCGACTCCAATTGAATGATTGATTAGCAGTCGAGTCTCGGTACAACTGCATAAATAGATGCACGTTTCATTCAGTCGGGGTTGGGTGTTCGAGAGTGGAGAACGGGAGAGAGAGGAAGGAAAATAACAATTGCTACAGCGTACTGGAAGTGCCAGCACGGTACTTGTTAAACGTTCGTCCGCTTGTTTTGTGTGTTAGTTCGTTTTGTTTACCTTTTTATTTTGGCTCCAGTGCCGTGTCCTGTTTTGTGTTTAAAACCCTTTTATTTTCTGTTTGTTAATTATTAAATGCTGAGCGCGCTCAGCTTCACCAAAATCCCTAGTCTCCGTTGTTTATTTCCTGGCTCTGGTCTGACACCACCCACTCCGGCCGTCTTTGTGACACACCTACACAAAATCCAATAAATTGCCAAATCCAAATATTGCTTTTCCATCCTCCCTTTCCTTTACCAATCTTCCATTTTTTTTAAATAAACGAATTGTGTATCTTTAATTTTTTAATTCAGGAAAATGTAAATAAAATAAGTTTGACTGATGACTTGACATACCCAGAGGCTGAAAGTATCCTAGCAACACACTGATGTTGGCTACCTACCGTACTATTACTAATATAAGCATATAGCTACTTTGTTAATGTTTAATACAAACCGCCAATGGGAGACATCAAACTGGGCTCTAATTTGATGCATCAATACACCAGTACAGTATATAATCAAAGCTTGGGAAATTTAAGGACGAATGATCAATAATCGATGCATCAATTAATTGTTGCCTCGCTATTGCAAAACAAAGTGGTGCTAATGACAATAGTAGAATCTTTTTCAAAATAAAGCAAGTAATAGTTACTTACAGGCCTGGTTCCTCTTTTTGAATGCAACATTAAAACTGAGTCATTAGATATGCAAATATCTACATGTTTATTACAATTATAAACTCAATAAACTCCAATATGTTTAGATCAACTGCAATTGACGTCTCATCTGTCACCAAATTCACATTCTAGTTATTTAATTATTCACAATTTCCCTGCCCCAGGTCAGACCCTTTAGCAGTGACAATCCATTTTCAATGTTGTCCATAGAGACATCAACCAGACATAAACTACTTTGGCATAATCAATCATACAGAAAATGAATAACAACATTATTAAACCATCACTTGCACACAGTCCTGTCATAATTCAAAACTGTCTAGAGCTGGATCCACACACAGAGCATTTTTAAAGGGCCACTTTGCTAAGCCATACAATTAGCTGACTATGGACCTTATAAATGGTTGAGTCACATTCATAAGAACATAAGAAAGTTTACAAACGAGAGGAGGCCATTCAGCCCACCTTGCTCGTTTGGTTGTTAGTAGCTTATTGATCCCAGAATCTCATCAAGCAGCTTCTTGAAGGATCCCAGGGTGTCAGCTTCAACAACATTACTGGGGAGTTGGTTCCAGACCCTCACAATTCTCTGTGTAAAAAAGTGCATCCTATTTTCTGTTCTGAATGCCCCTTTATCTAATCTCCATTTGTGACCCCTGGTCCTTGTTTCTTTATTCAGGTCAAAAAAGTCTTGAATCAGATCACCGCGTGGTCTTCTTTGTTCAAGACTGAATAGATTCAATTATTTTAGCCTGTCTGCATACGACATGCCTTTTAAACCCGGGATAATTCTGGTTGCTCTTCTTTGCAATCTAGTCCTCTCCAGTGTGCAACAGCAATACAAAATGTAAACATCGCTGCAGTAGCAGCCAAAGCCAGCTAGAGAAAATGGTTATATATTATTTTGCTTATTAAGCTTAGCTATTTATGAAATTCATTTGGCTGATTACACAGAACTCACTGTCACACTCAAGTCCATTCCAGCACCTGGTGTTCAATTAAACTCAACTCTATCCAAGCTCCTTCGATCTGCCATAAACTACATGACTTCAGCTCTTGCTCTGTCTACAAGGTCATCTTACACCACAGGCTGGAACTGCTATTCAGTCTTCTGTGCTCAAAACCGGATTCTGCCTATTCAGTTCAATCAAGACTGGATCCTCGCTTTCATCACACACACAAGGGACTCTCCATCTGACTCCAGGCACAATTAAATCATACATCAGTGGGATCCAGTATCACTACCGTTTATTGGCAGTTTCTTCCCTTACCTTGAATCATCAAAAGCATAGCCCCAGCTTCCCTATAGCAGCTACCTATATATGTGGACATTTTATTCACTTTAATACAAATCCTTCAAAATGGCTGCTTCAGTTGTTTCAGCGACCTACTCATGGAGACAATGTGTTTAACCGCTTTCTTCGGATTCCTCAGATGAGCAGAGTTCCACAGTTCCATCAATTGCCAGTTTTTCCTCCATCGGCATCCATTCCTGCGACCTTTCACTGGTTCCCGGATCCCACTTTATCATCCAACTATGCACTTCCAGGACAGATCAGCTTCGTCAAGGCTAGTTCATTCAACTGTCAAAGATTAACTCTCCTCTTTGCCCTTACAGCACCATGTCTATGTACCTAGCACGTAGGAAACCCCTCCTCCCATCAGACCCGCTGTTCGTGGACTCTTCCCGTTCAGTTGTAGCTAGACATTGGTTCTCTTCCCACATGGCCTCCCTGATCTCCAAGGCAGGCCTCCTGCCCCAGTTCAACACCCCTCACTCCTTCAGGATTGGGGCAGTGACATCAGCAGCCAAGGCAAGAATCAACCAGCATCTCATTAAGAGTCTGGGGTGCTGGTCTTCTTCAGCAGTTCACTTGTACATTCACTAATCCATTTCTGACATTTCCACAACTCAACAAAGTATTGCTAGCTTGCCCGGAGTGGGGGTGTAACAGGACAAGGAGCCCTGTACATTGATTTGTTTATTTATTTTTAGAACGGAGTCTCCCCCTCTGCCCCTGTGCAAGTTATTGTTTTGTATTTGTTTTGTTTTATGATTTATATATTTATATGACGGCGAAGCTCTGTCGGTATTGTTTTTGTATTTATTTATTGTATTGTTTAGTAGCGTAAAAAAAAACAAAAAAAAAAACCTGTGGGGTAATAAAATAATTGCCAGCTAGTTAAACCCCTCAGCCACGGTATAAAAAGCCTGCAGCTCTCCATGTTCCGGGTGCGTGTTCAGAGGAGGAACGAGAGCGAGAGCAAGAGGAGAGAGAGAGAAATGTATTTAAAAACGAAGAATAGGAACAGTGACAGCAATCTGCCCAGTCTGACCTATTCGGTTTTGTGCTCGAGATTTGTTTTGTTTACCTTTTTATTTTGGCTCTGTGAGCAAAGTCTTTTTGTTAAAATCTTTTATTTTTGTATTATTTAAATAAACGGCGCGCCACGTCTCTTTTTCCCTGCAGTACTGCCTTTGTGTTTTTGGTTCCTGCTTCTGGCCTGACGTCACCACACTCCATCCCTGTCACAAGGGGGTATCTCTTTGCCGGGACCAAAGGTTTCCTCCCAAGAGGGGGGTTTTCCTCTCCACTGAGAGAGAGATATAGGTATAGTTATACATACACATAATCCATACATCTATCTAACCCCCTTTTTGTCTTATGTGTTTTTTCCTATGCGTTGGCACATGGTCTTTTTTCTTGTTTGCCGCACAGTTTTGGGGGACTTAACCTGCTATGTGCTTAATTCTCAATGTCTTAACCTGCTATGTGCTAAATGCTCAATGTCCTAACTAACCGTTATATGTTCTACCTCTTTTCAGATTCCCTGAGGGAGGCTCTCTGCTCCCACCGTGAGCAGTTCTCCAATAGCCAGGGTAACTACTCTTCTGTCCTTTCATTTTCATGTTAAATTATAATAAAACAAAACAGATACAAAATAACACACACTAAACACAGGGGTGGAGGGGTACCCCGTTCTAAAATAAACAAATAATACATTTTTAAATCATAATACAAAACAAGTACATTTTACAGCCCATTTTCATGTGCAGGGCTTCTAGCCCTGTCACAATGTAGTAATGTCAATGCCATGAAATAATGTACCTTGAATTCCTCACACTTATTTCAATGTATCTTGTAGGATTTTCGAAGACTTTTGTTTTATGATATGAACAACAACCTCATATAATCATGGATGATATGCTTGCTATTACTATAATTTCATCCATTGACAGGAAGGATATATCAGGTATGTAATATTATTTTCTTTAACCCTTTGCCGTCCAGTTATTCAGCATGTCAGGTTCAATTTATTTTCACACGCGCAATTTATTTTGGACACGCTGTTTAAAAGTTGTTTTTTTTCATAGTAAAACAAGTTTAAAAGGCACTACGTATCAACAGGATACTTAGTACTGCATCTCCAGCCCTGCCCCACCCCTTGTTTGCTGTATTTTTCACTTACCTCTTCATAGTCGTGCATACTGATAAATCATCTCCTGATCACTCGTTTTCTTTTTTGTTTTTGGCCATTGAATGGTTTTCTGTGCTTTTTTCTGGAGAAAAAACGACTAGAGACCTCGACTAGAGACCTGTGTTTTACATCTTTTGATGATGTCGGACAGGGTCCGACATTGGACCAGAAAGGGAAAATTGTAATGTCGGACCTGGTCCGACATATGACTGCAAAGGATTAATACATTACAAAAGAAACAACGTAGTTAGGCTAAATTGGTTTATTGAAACAAAAAGTATGGTACTGTGGCAAAGCGGTTTGTAGTGCACAGGTGCAGTGGTGATGTGGTGCTCAGGAATGATAGACACAAGACAGTTCACGGTGAAAAAGCAGCTCTTTTTGCTGACAAATAATAATACCTGGCTCTACACAACGATGTGTATCGCTCAGGTAAACCACGGGGTTCAGTCCTGAAATAAAAATACGCTAAACAAGACACACACAAACACAACACGGTCACAAGTCCAGAGTGAGTGCTTTACAGGTTTATTCATTTACAATGGTGAAGGGTTTAATTGCTGGCAGTTTAGCTATAGCTTAGCCTTCTATAATGACAAGCACAAACAGTTAGAAACAAACAAAACACTTTACACTCACAATTCACAAATTGATCACTTCCTTTCTCTGTCCTAGTGGTAACCACATCAAAAGGAACAGATTGCTGGGGCCACTTCACCTAAATACCCTCCATCACGCCCTCTTTCGGTGGCGTGGCCAATCACGTCTCCTCCAATCTGTGACTGACACATTGCCTACCGTATTAAGGCAATGACTTCTGGTATCGTGGCCCCGTCCCCTTCCTGGATGGCCCTCACAGATCGAGAGGTTGTTGACTCGGATTCATTCGCTCTCTATGGAGCCGAAGGAACACTCAGCTGAATCTACTTTACACCCCCCTTCCGGGAAAGGTAATCCGCATTTTGGTGATCTTTCCCTGCACAGTGTGTCATGAAATACATGAAGCACCAGATACCACCACTTGGCAGAGCCATTGCTTAATGGTATCAAATGCCTCCTGACATTCTCCTGTCCATTTAATTAAATTTGGTTCACTCTTTTAGTGAGGTTCACTAGAGGGTTGACCACTGCGGCGTACTCGGGGATGAATTGTCAGTAATATGGCCAACCCCAAGAGAGACCTCATCTGGGACTTGGTTTTTGGGATTGCTGTGTCCATCAAAGTCAGGACTTTGGTGGCGACGGGTTTTACCTGCCCATGTCCCATAATAAATCCTAAATATTGGGTTTCTTCTTTGGCAAATGCTGCCCTCAGAGACTGCGGCTGTGACCCTAGCCAAATGATCTCACCAGGTAGAGCTGTAAATAACCACATCTTCACTGCTGCATATTCATGATGTGGGTGTAAAACCTGGTCCATTAGTCTCTGATAGGCAGTGGCCGCACCATGTAGCCCAAACGGCATGGTTATGAAATGAAACAGACCATCAGGGGTAGAAAAAGCAGTTTTCTCACGTGATCTGCGGGTTAAGGGGATCTGCCAGGTCCAAAGTCAAGATGAACTTCGCCGTTCCCAGTCTATCGAGAACCTCGTCGACCCGAGGCATGGGATATGCATCGAACTTGGCAATAGCATTTTCCTTGCGGAAATCAATGCAGAAGCGGTTGGTGCAGTCCTTTTTGGCGACTATCACAATTGGACTGCACCACTCACTCCTGGAAGGCTCAATCACCTCAAGTTCGAGCATTGCCCATACCTCTTTGTGAACGCCACCTCGTCAACTTTCCAGTATCCGGTAAGGTCTCTCTCGAATCATGGTACCTGGGGGAGAGATAATGTCATATTCAACAAGATTAGTTCTGCCGGGCACATCAGAATGAAACATCCTTGAACTCCTCAATTAACTTACGCAGATCTTGCTGCTGATCTGGGAGTAACTGTTCCCCCATCGGGATGTTCTGTATGTTAGCCTCTATACAGGGTCCAAAATCATCCTCTACCTCGCCTGGGGCTATCCCTTGCCTGCCAGGGCTTCAATAAATTTACATGGTAAATTTCCCATTCATTGCAGCGATCGGGTTACCGAATTTCATAATTGACTTTCCCTACAGCCTGGATCACCTCATATGGCCCCTACTATTTAGCATATAGTTTGGATTCCGATGTGGGAAGAAGCAGCATTACCTTGACTCCTGGTCGAAATGTCGAAATCCGTGCATTTTGGTTGTAATGCTGCTGTTGCCGATGCTGAGCCAATAATGAATAATCAAGTGTGGATATACTAGCGCCCCAGCACCTTCAACATCCTTACCTTCAAAAGACCGGACCTGTCCCCAAGCGTGCACCAGTGTGGGGTCGTTTTTCTGGCCCCACACTAGGTCCGCGCTTTGGTCCCACATCTCTGATATATTGAGGGGCCAGAGTAACATCTGCCCTGGATGGCCCAGTAACCTCGCCCTCTCGGTTGCACTGCGTACTGACACCTTTGAGTGGCATTTGATAACATGTGTATGGCTGCGGGGATCAACCACCTTTCTGCATCCAGCGCTTAAAGAACATCACAGACATTTGCAGAGCTTTTTTTTTAGATGTTATAGTAATAAAATGACGACTTGGATCACATTATTGAGGAAGTTGGTGATAAAACGAGTGATCAAGAGATGATTTATCGGTATGTACTATTATTAAGAGATATTTTTAAAATATAGAGAACAAGGGGTGGGGCAGTGCTGGAGATGCAGTACTGAGTGTCCTGTTGATATGCAGTGCCTTTTAAACCTGTTTTACTGTGAAAAAAATACTTTTAAACAACGCATCTAAAATAAAATGCGCGTGTGAAAATAAATTGGACCTGACGCGCCTGAGACGCGCTGAATAAATGGACCGCTAAGGGTTAAATAAAACATCTAAATATGTTAATCTATTTTTTTTATGTTTCAATCCAAAAAAAAAAAAAAAAGTAGGGGCGGCAAAACTTTGGAACTACCTGGAACTCCTCGACCAGACCGGGCTGTTCGACCAAACATGTTCCATGGCAGGAAGGATGAACGGTTTCGCCAAATCAGATTGTCTAGTTATGTTTGGTCGGTTCGGGATCTCGAAATTACGCCTTTAGTATCGCATCTCCAACTCCCAGCAGAGCAATCACACGACCTGAACACTGACCAATAGCCAGAGCACTTGCTCTGCGTCCCGCCTCCAGACAATCTGTCAGCTGTGATTTGTGAATTTGTGTTTTGATTGACAGTCCACCAATACTACCTAGCTATATTTTTATTTTGTAATCCCAGTGGAGTAGACGGCCCCCCCAAAGACTGTGAGGATAAATATGGAAACATCTGTCACTGCTTCCACTCAGGATGACCATAAAAGAGACAATCATCCAGCGATACAACAGTGGATACGAAGAGAATAATCGATGTTGATTATCACATACTAGCATCAATAAATGAAAAACTTTGTAAACTGGACATCCTGGAAGTACTACAAAAACAAATACTGGAGGTGAAGCAAAGCCTGGAATACAGCCATCAGGTGCCTGGAGAACTGAAGAACGAGAACAAGGAAATGCAAGGTACTTTACATTCTTTACAAGACAAAGCTGAACTTATTACACAAGAGAATAAAATGTTAAGAAGTACACTACTCGAATTAGTGTCACAGTATGCAGGACAATCTGATTTTCAGAGGTATTAAAGAAGACAAGTCGGAGAATACCAAAGCTGTAATTAAAGATTTTATTTTAAAAGGGTTGAAGTTCTCAGCAGATCAGGTAAAAAAACGACTCTTTTCATAGAGTACATCGCCTGGGATGAAGGGTAACTAACCTTTTTTTCTTCTTTCCCTTTTTAAGTCATTTTATTCTTTCCCTCTACTATTTTCCTTCACTCAATTGTCTACTTGTTTTCTTTTTGTGTTTCTTTATTTACATGCAGGGTTTTTGCTGTTATGGGTGGCTCCACAGGGTCCTAATTATATAGGGTTCTATTATGTGATATACAGTACTATTTAATCTATTGTGCTTATTTACATGTGGGTAAACAGACTCAAATTACTATGTTAAGAGCTCAGCAACTTTTGTCTCCTGAAATGTTTTAATTCTTAATTCTCCTAACAAAAGGTCCAAAATATTAAATACCTTTGCAGCATCATTCAATTCAAAACGTAAGGGGCAGCAGTTTTAATATGTAAAAACATACCTTTCACTTTGGACTCTAATATCTGACCCAGAAGGTCGATTTATATTGATTCATGGATTCCTTGAGGGTGAGCACTATACAATTTTAAATATACAGTATATGGCCGCAACACTGACTCCCCTGACATTTTTCACTCAGGATTTCCATTACACGAGAGTAGATGTTAAAACTTCATGCTGATTTGAACTCCGCTCTCGCCAAGATAAGCACCAACTAAGACATAGCTTTACAGTAAACTAATGTGATCCATATGTGTCTCTGTCCATTTGCGCTTCCTTCCATATGATGATGTAGATATCCTTCTGTCTGGTGTTGATGGCTGAAGTGTAATGCTGGCTCCAGGGATCAGCTTATTGCCTCCCTAACGTATCAGCACACACAACGGCTGCGATGCTGGCTGCGGGGATCAACCACAGTGCGGTCTCCCCAGTGCATCATCATGACAACCGTCTGGATTGAGCTAAGTAGGGTACATCTCTGAGGTCTTCAAGTGGGCACCTTCCATCCTTGGTGTTTCGTCGACTAGCCCACGACACCTCAAGAGTGCTCAACGGTGATTCTGGCGTCCCAGCATCATCCCCCTCCGTCCCCCACTCAACTCAGCCCAGCTTACTTACCCGTACATCAGCGTTTCTTTCTCTCTATTGTGCTTGAGATCCCCAGCCAGAATCTTTCCGTCTCAACCACTGCCAGTTGCCACTCCTCTCTGTTGCTTCAGAGAAATTCTTCACTGTGCGACACAACTCCTGGCCACTGAATCCGACGGCTCTGAGAAACCAGGTTTTAGAGTGTGCCACAAATCCTCGACAACCCACCTCCACTGGGTAAACCCGGACTCTCCATCCTCGCTGTTCCGCTTCAGTGGCTAGTTGAGCATACCGCAGTTTCTTCCTCATACACATCATCTACAGCATCCTCCCATGGCACTGTTAACTCTACCAGGTGAACAAGGCGTGCTGATCCAGACCACAAGACAATATCTGATCGAAGGTTAGTGGTGGCAATCTCAGGTGGAAAAATAAGTCGTTGACCAACTTCTGCCAGCATTTTTCAGTCTCTAGCAGCTTTCAGTTGTCTTGGGCGAGGATTGGTTTTAACACCTTTTCTTGGTGGTTGCTCTCCTGGGCGGAGGAATGTTGTCTTTTGTGTGTAATGTTTTGATGGAACAGGTGGCAACTTATTGGTCGATTACACTTGTCTTCCAATGCTAAGGCTAAACATCGCAGCACCTGGTCATTGCGCCAAGTAAACCGTCCTTGGCTAAGAGCCGCCTTACATCCTGTCAGAATGTGCCTTAATGTTGCAGGTGATGAACACAAAGGACATGAGGGATCCTCTCCTACCCAGAGGTTTAGGTTCTGTGGTGATGGGAGAACATCATATGTTGACCTGATGAGGAAACTGATCCTGCTCTGTTCCATTGACCATAGGTCTTGCCAGCCAATCTTGCGTTGTTCCACACTCTCCTATCTCATCCATTCTCCCTGCTTGGCCTGGGAAATGGCCTTTATGCACCTCAGCTTCTCCTGCTTTTGCACCTCGTTGACTACCAGCTTCCTCCATTGAGCTGGGGCTGCCTTGTGCCATATAGGAGGAGCTGATCTGAGACCAAGACCCCCTCTTCCATGCTGAACTAGCCCCATGATATCATCAATTCGAAGGGCAGCCTTTGCATCCTCCACAGCTTTCTTTGCCGCCCACTTTCTTCCAGTTTTCAACACAGGTGCTGCCTCCCTTACGCATTTGTCTCATGACTCTACTAATGTCATTTCCAGTCTCACCTTGGCACACTTAAACTCCTCGGTTAGAGCGGAGACTGGTAGCTGCAGTATTCCTTTACCATAAAGTCCCACTCTGATGAGGCAGCGTGGAACTCCCAAACATTTCCTGATGTATGAACTGATTAAAGCTTCCAGCTTCTCTACTGTTGTCAAAGAAACCTCGTACACAGTCAGTGGCCACAGCAACCTCGGCAGTAGACCAAACTGAAAGCACCAGAGTTTTAGTTTGCCTGGTAAAGCGCTGCTGTCTATGCTCTTCAACCCTTCCACTGCTTGTTGTCTAACTTCTCCCACACAAACTGTGTCCTTTAGACTCTTCACTGGCTTCTCAGACACTGTTGGTATTGCCTCACCATTAATGAAGAACGTTTTATCTACTACTTTACCTTTAATTATAGAGATGCTCCTTGATTTAGTGGCTTGAACTGCATTCGTGCCCATTCAATGTTATTGGTTAATTTGCCCAATAACCGATTAGTGCAGGCTACTGTTGTAGTCATGGTTGTCATGTCATCCATGTATACTTGAATTGGTGGTAGTCGCATTCCAGAAGCCAAGTGCTCTCCTCCTACTACCCATTTTGGTGCCCTAATGATTACTTCCATTGCTATGGTAAAAGCCAGTGGAGAAAAAGTGCATCCTGCCAATATTCCAACTTCTAGGCATTGCCATGTAGTGCTGAATTGTGAAGTTGAAAAACTAAATTGCAAATCTCCAAAGTAGGCTTTCACTAATTGTGTTATTGTCATCGGTACACTGAAAAAATCAAATGCTGCCCAAAGAAGTTCATGTGGCACTGAACCATATGCATTAGCCAAATCTAGGAATGTCACATGAAGCTCCTTCCTCTCCTTTTTAGCTGATTGAATTAGTTGCCAGATCACATTGATGTGTTCTAAGCATCCTGGGAAACCTGGAATGCCCGCTTTTTGTATTGAAGTGTCAATGAAGCAGTTCTTTAATAGGTAAGTTGACAATCTCTGAGCAATAATGCTGAAGAAAATCTTGCCTTCTACGTTTAATAGGGAAATAGGACGAAACTGACTGATGCTTGTAGAATCTTTTTCTTTAGGTATAAATACTCCACCTGCTCGGCACCATGCTCTTTGGACAACCTGTTTTTCCCGTGCCACTTTCATCAAATTCCACAGGATTCGTAGAACTCCTGAATCACTCTTGTACACTCTGTACGGAACTCCATTAGGCCCTGGAGATGATGAAGCCCTTGCTTTTTTCACAGCTTGCTCTACTTCTTTCCACTTAGGTGCACAGTCTTCCATTTGGTATTCTGGTGGATTGATAGGTGGGATGTCTGAAGGAATTGACATAGGCTCCTGCCTTTTTGAATCTGTATGTGTTTCCTCCAAATATCTCTCCAGCTCAAACTTAGATGCTTTTAGTGTGCCATTCTTCTCACTGGTGAATAACTTCTTTACAAATTTGAAAGGGTCTTTATAAAAGTTAGCTCTCGCACGCTCCTTCTTTTTGTAGCACTTCCGTAGGCGCTCAGCTCTGCACAATGTTGCAAGCTTATCTTTTATGACCCTTTGTAAGAGATTGAGTCCCTCCTTTTGACTTTGTTCTGCTCTTCTCCATTGCTTCCTCAGCCGTCTCCTTTCTCTAACTAAGCGTTCAATCTCCTGCTGCCATCTAAACTCCAGGAATAGTTTGTACTTTTTCTGTCCTTTGACTGACTTTGTAAGAAGTACTGATCAATGCGAGGCCCTTGTCCCTTCTCCCTCAAGCATTTCATTCTCCCTTGATGAATCTTCAAACCCCTGACCGTTGTCGCCTTGCTCCAGCCGCAGACACAAACCTGGAGTTCCATGTCTTTGCTAACTGCAGATCTTGAACTAGTCTTTTGTGAAGTACTCTCCATACTCATATCCGTTTCCGTTCCTAAGTCGATAACCGTGTTCTCCAACATTGAGTCATCTTCCGCCCCCACTCTCGCAGACTCTAGGGGTATTTTTCTCTTTAATTTCTTAGAAGCCTTGGGCGGGTGTCTCCAGCATCCTGTAAACACAGAGCTGGATACTGCCGACAAGGGTAGCTAACCCTTGCCAGCCCCAATGGGGTCTCTTTCCTCCTGTCAGCTGTCTCTCCAGTCTGTCACGAGGTCTTACCCTTGTTGCCAGCTGCACTATTTACAGCAGTCACTGGACGTATCCAGATCTTCATGATTTCCATTACACGAGAGTAGATGTTAAAACTTCATGTATTTAATCATTTAGGAAACTTCAATGTAGCTCTAGATCCAGTTCTTGATAGATCCAACATATCCAATGACATCAATCCATCCAAATATTCAGAGATCATTAAAGGTTATTTGATAGAATATGGCATGGGAGATATATGGTGGATATATTATCTTAATGAGCGGGATTACTCTTATTTTTCCCCATGCCATAAATTGTATTCTTGCATTGATTACTTTTTATCTAATATGACTTTAGTATCTAATATATCAAACCCTGTAATTCATCCCATTATGGTTTCTGACCATGCTCCTGTCAGTTTCATTTTATCTTTGAATAAAAATCAATTTCGGTCCATGAGATGGAAATTCAATACCTCACTTTTGTCCGATCCTGAATTCAATGTTTTTTTTTCAAAGGAGTGATCTTCGTTTTTGGAGTTTAATTACACTCCTGATTGCTCACCTTCTCTGGTCACCTTCTCTGCCACAGACGTCTACTACAGGCCAGGTTTGATCTTCACAACTTAATATCATCCAAAACTACATTTTTATGCTCTTGTATTAGACAAAAACTGGCCGTTTATTAGCTAATCAGTTTAAACATAACAGAGAAAAATCAACAATTTCTGTCATCAGAGATCAATATAATAATATTATTACAAATCACAAACAACTTAATGAAACATTCAAGTCTTTCCATGCCAATCTATATAAACCTGAATCGGATCCTGACATAACCCAAATTAATTTGTTTGTAGATAATTAAAAAATACCTGTACTTTCTGAACATGACTCCAAAAATCTAAACAACACACTTACAATTAAAGAATTGCAAAAAGCTATGTTTGCTGTGCTTCATGGAAAATCTCCTGGCCAGGATGGATACCCAGTTGAATTTTATGAACACTTTTGCTCTCTTATCTCTCCTGTTTTTTTTTAAAACATGGTCAGTTATTCGTATACTTCCAATTTAATGTCACAGTCTATGAATACAGCCTTAATCACTCTTCTGTTGAAAAGGAATAAAGACCCTTCATTTTGTGCCAATTACCGTCCCTTATCATTAATAAATAATGATATTAAAATAATAAGTAAAACTATTGGAAGCTTTTCTGATATTCAGGGGAGGGATTCTTGAATTATTGCTCTCTCTAGGATTATTGAATAAATGCTTATTAGAGCATTCCTACATAAATCTCAAGTAAACTCACCTGGGCGCTGCCAGTTCAAAATACAGACATCACTTGTCTTTTTTTCTGCAGTCTGCGCTTCCCCATGCGTTGCCAGGCTTTTGTTTACTGCAGGATTGTTACTGCATTGTTATATTTTCTGTGCTTGGTTGTGAGTGGTTTGCCTTGGTTTGTTTACGTGCTGGTTGTTATGTGCGTTTCTTGGGGTGTGTTGTTTTGGGGGCTCATCTGCTTCAGCTTCACGATGCCTGCCTGTCCTCCGCCGTGCTCCGTGTTTTGTTATGCTTTTACTTGTTTGTACAATCTTAAGCCTTTCGCCTCGGCGGCTGACCAGCATTGAAAATACTGTTTATCAATGAACCATTCATTCTACTAAGGTTCCGTGCCACAGAAAAATATGTACCACATATGCATTGGGCTTTCTAGTAATGCATCTGAGTTAAGTTTAATAACATAGTTTAATACACAGAAAGTCTGGCTATTTCAAAATGCAATTTCAGAAGACCCTTATTAGCATAAAATGGATCACTCTGGTGCTGGTTTCACATTGAATTATTACCGCAACCATCCGTAGTCTTACTACCAATGTGTGGGAGTAACGCCTTTCCTGGTAAGAAGCAACATTCTCCAAGATCCAATGCTTCAAGAAACTGTCCCCAATCGCTGATCCAGTCAGCCTACCAGTTCCAGACTTCCAGAGCCTAATCCTATAAATGACCTTCCAGCCATCTACTCTCTTCAGCCTGTAAACTCATGATGAATTCCCTAGCCCTCCCAGACCTCTTGTTTAATACAATACAGGTTGCAAATCCTATCTCCAGTTCTGTTCAGCTTACCATCTATCCTGCCACACCTTGTCTTCCAGTCAGTTCCTGGTCTTCATCACACAGTGTCATGAAAAACTACATCCAGCTATCTACAATGAAAACATGCCTATCAGGCATCTAATTCAACCTAAGACTAAATTGAATCAACTGTTCTTCTATCATCAGACTACCACAAGCATCTTTATTATGTGGAATTCAGAAACCAGGCCATTCTTTCAGGATTGGAGCAGCCACTTCAGCAGACAAAGCCGGACTTTCAATCCATAATCCAACTCCTTGGCAGATGGGCCTCAAGTGCAGTAGAACGGTACATTACAATTGCTCCAGAAGACATAGCTGTTGCTCAACTAGCCATGAGTCAATAGAGTTTGGAGGTTGGGTATATTTGATTTTGTTTATTCCTGCACTTAAGTGGAGTTGGTGGATCCGCTCGGTCTTGACTTTTTGGGAGGAAGGTCGTGGCTTCGTCCACCCTGCTGATCCTGGTATTGTCAGATCAGTTTCTCGTTCAGAGGGCGGTGGCTCATTCTTCTCCTTAACAGGCGGGACCAGTGGCCAAATAGTCCTTGATCACCTCTCACCATACCCATATAAGCAGTCATGATCCCGACATTGAATTGCAATAAGGTTAGAAAGTGTCCTTCCATGTCTGATTCATTCAGACCAAACCGGGTTTATGAAAAATAGGCACTCATCAGATAATGTAAGACATAATTTTAATATCATACATCTGGCCAGTAAAATTTGTGGTCCTAGAAAAAATTGGATTTGGGAAATATAGCCTCAATTGCATTAAGATTTGATATAGTTCCCACCATGCCTCGGTTATTACAAACAGGATTATTTCACAGTCTTCTAAACTCTTCTGAGGTACCAGTCAGTGCTGCCCACTTTCTCTTCTTTTATTGAACCCCTTGCCATTGCCATATGTCAGGATACTCGCATCTCAGGAGTTTTATCTAGAAATATACATCATAAAATAAGTTTGTATGCTGATGATATTGTACTATTCATACAGCACCTCATAAAACATTGCCACCTGTTCTTGAGCTCATAAATAACTATGGATCGATTTCAGGTTATAAGATTAATTTGTCTAAATCTGAAGTATTGTCCCTAAATCAGTTTAGGTGGGATGATTTAGCCTCAGCTCTCCTGTTCAGATAGTCTATTAATGGTATTCAATACCTTGGAATCGGGGCCTCCCAAGTGGTGCATCTGGTAAAGGCACTCTGTGTGGAGTGCAGGATGCGCTCTATAGCCTGGAGATCGCCGGTTCGAATCCAGGCTATTCCACTGCCGACCGTGGACAGGAGTTCCCAGGGGGCAGCGCACAATTGGCTGAGCACTGCCCTGGTGGTGGAGGGCTTAGATCGGCCAGGGTGTCCTCGGCTCACCACGCAGACTGGACGCAGACCCCTGTAGACTGGCCGGGCGCCTGCGGGCTTGCCTGTAAGCTGCCCAGAGCTGCTTGGTCCTCTGACACTGTAGCTCTGAGGTGGCTGCATGGTGGGCCTGCAGAGCGAAAAGAAGTAGACGGCTGACGGCACACATTTCGGGCTTTACAAATTGGGGAGAAAATGAGAAAAAATGATCATTTGCGATTCCAAATAAAAAATAAATAAATAAATAACTTGGAATCAGCATATCTCCCCAATTTGACGAACTGTTTACTCATAATCATGTTCCTCTCCTAAAATCCATCATGGAAGATCCTGAAGGATGGAATTCCCTTGCTCTTGCACTGATGGGACGGGTGACGGAAGTTCAGATGAATATATTACCAAAACTGAACTATTTATTTTCAATATTACATTTAAACCACCTTTTTGAGAATGGGAATTTTTTTTATCATTTGACATTTTTACTTCATAAACTCCTATTTTCAATATGTTCAAATGAGCAGTCTTTAAAAACTAAACTATCCTCCAAATTGATACTTCTACCTCCCTCTGCTCTGGCTCAGTATGTTTTAAAATACAGAGGGATGAATCCATTTGTTTCTAATATATTGGGATGCAATGAAAGGGAGATTGTTGCCTCCATTAATAAGTGGGTGAGGTATCTTAAATTGTCATAAGATTATGTGTAGCAATTCTCCAAAGCTCTGTCCATGCAGTGTGGTCCTGTCCAATAATAGGAACATTTTGGAAGAGGGTACTGAGCACTCGTTCTTGTATCATTGGCTGTGACATCCCTGCTTCACCTACACTATGTTTACTAGGTGACCTTTCATGCTTTGACCTTCTTTACTATCCCTTACAATTGCTAGAAAAGTAAGTTTACTAAATTGAAAAAACAGAACTAACATATCAATCCCCCAGTGGCTACATATATATATATATATATATATATATATATATATATATATATATATATATATATATATATATAATGCATCTATGGAGAGACTTATAGCAAGTCTACAGGATAAATGCAATGAAATATGGGACCCTTTTTTCATATATTGCTTGGGAGCTTGAATGCTTTTTAACATGCTATCCATAATATAATGGGTCGCAAATTATAAAAAGTCCTCGCTCCCAAACTCTTATTTTTAAAGCTCCCCCATATTATAATTTAACTTTATAATTTGGAAGCAGTATACAATTGTACAGGGTAACTGCAATCACTCATTTCAGGATTGTTTTCCTAAACGAGTAAGAATAGCCCTTATAAATATATTAAACACACCTTACAAGTAATCCATGTGTCAACGATAAAGAGAATACCAACTTCAAGTTTCAAGACAATTTAATTAACAATGTGATGTGTGTTTGGAACAAGCTTTCACAAAGATTTTAATAGAACAAACGCTCCATTTGCGCGGCAGTCAAAATTTGAAGAGCGTGGGTGGCAGTGCGGAGTCCTTCTGTGTGATTGCCTTCACATTGCACAGTTTGCTAAATACATTTCTAGATATTTCAGCTTGTCTTTCATTGGGCACATTTACACTTTTTCATACTGGATTTACTAACAATGAAATGCTTCTGTTTTAGTACTTGGAATCATTTTGAAAAGACATTGAAAAGACATTGACGTAAAAAACTCAACCGAAGACAAACTGCCGACTTCCTGAAAATATTTGCTAATTCCTTATTTCATCTTCTTTTTTATTGTGGCCTTTATATTTTGCACATTTAACATCCCTTAAACATTTTTTTATCATGAAAAAATTTGATCAGTTGCAAAGTTTCCTCATGTGTCAACTTGTCTGAAGCCATACTTCCTATTTATCAAAATTGAGAGTGAAATTAAGTGATTAGAAAATGCAATAAAAAAATTGTCAACTGAATTGCTGAAAACAGAGCAGCGGTCTATTCTAGCAACACAATTGGCAACTGAAAATTTGTTGACAACTCAAGTTGTCAATTAGTAAAAAATCTTATTGTCAATTTGAGTTGCCAAGAAAAATTGCTTGTAAAATTCTCATGTATCTCTGGCCTAATGGTTTTGGAGACATCAAGCTAATATTTTAGTGTAAAATTGAACAAGATTGTGGAAAACTTGCAGTTTTAAACAGGCTACGAAAAACTCAACAGCTTCCAGAGGCTTAGCAGCCCTGCTGACAACAGCTATTGACAGACCTTCAAGCTATCGTCCATTCAACAGTGTAGAATGTTAATTCTGCTATTCGACTGTTGCTTTGCTATATCCAGATATTCAGTCAGGACAAATGCTAGCTTGAAATAGTCCCTGTTGGGTTTGCTCTCTGAGTATCAGCAGAGTAGATAAAAGTGTTTCCATGCAGCCTTGAGCTTCATGCAGAGAGGACGGAAGCTTGGACAGAGCTCAGAAAAGTTTCAACAGCTGTTATTTGAACTGGCAAACCCAGGGGGCCATTTCCAATGCTAATTCCTTTCTAGTTAATGCTACTGCCACTTAATTACACAGGGAGTCCTGAAAGTCTCCCTGCTGAGTAATAAAAAAAGCCAGCAAGATTTCTGTTGTCAGGAGAGGCTTATTTATTCATTCATTTACGTATTTTGCTGTTATAGACTATTTCTACATTTTAGAGGAGAAAAGATGTGAGGTTATTCTTCACTCAAGTAATGAAGAGAGGACCTGTATGAATCCAAATCTTTTTTTTTTAGTTATTGAACAGCCAGTTAATAGTGTGTAGAAGGAGTACCTAAACATTTAATAGAAACAGTCTAGGACAGGGGTTTTCAACCGGGGGTACGCGTACCACTGGGGGCACTTCTATGGTTCATAGGGGATTGTGACAGAAATAAAATGATTCTTGGTTGTAAATCTCCCTCCCGACCTGTGAGGGCACTAAGCAGCAAGAACAGAGTTCCCTGGATGGGCTGACCTGACTCTTCTTTCCCCGGGTTCAAGGGAAGTAGGCCAGCTAGATATGACTCCATTGCAATAACACATTGACCCGTAAGGGAAACTACGCGGCAGCCACAGATTGGAGAGGTGGTTGCACTTGTTTACCAAGGAGTCATGTGTGACAGCATAAAAGAGGACGGAGAATCGCAATCTGTTCCTTCGCTTTGGTTTGTGTTCTGAACCGAGAAGGACTGTGAGAGACCCTGTGTATTGAGAACAGTATCATGAGTATTGTGTTTTGTTTGTTTGTAATTGTCTTGTCTTGTCTTGCACATTACCAAACAGCTAACAGAGTTCCGTAGCTGTCGCCAAGGGCCAGCACTAAGCCGGAACAGCACCACACCAATTGTCACTAAATAAACTGTATCACCCACCACGAGCACTACTGCACGCACCCAGGACTGGTGACTGTGTATGTATTATTGTGGGGTGGATATTATTGTTTATTAGTTGGGATTGCAACCCTGCTGTTATTAACCCCGTGCAGGACACATTGTTGTGTATTGCCGGGGGATTATTGTTTTGGTTACCAGACCTGGAAAATAAAATAAAAACATTTTCAAACCAGATTACAATTATCTCTGTCTGCTTCTTTAACGCATTGCATCACTCCTGCACCTGTTTCCACTCAGCCACTTTGCCACAGGGATACACAGGATGACTCAGAATTTCATAAATTAACATGAAAGTAGAAGAAAATAATGATCTTGAATAGATTTTTTTAACGGTATTCTAAATCATCTCTAAACCACTGTGCATTCATATTGGAAGCCCTGAACCACAGATGAAAAAAGAAGAAACACAGAATCAATCAAATACATACTTTCCACCTGTACGCATGCGTGATTTCGATTGAGCAGATTTCCACTCTGATATTAGGGCGGGTGAAGCAGGCGTCTGACAATTCTGCTTATGGAGAATGCTCTGTGCTGCTCTTGAACTTTGCTGTTTTCAGCAAATATAATTGAATCGTATAATTGAATACTAATCAGTGAAGCACGATCTTTCTGTATTTTTTAGAAGTGCTCCGGTAAACATAAATAATAATCACAATACTAATAAGTTAATAAGTTGACTGACTCTAGCACGGGGCCGCATGGAGAAGACTTGCCTTGGTTACCTGACTCTCAAGTGGAGCAATTGAAGGTCTTTTTCGCCGATTCTGTCAAGGATATAAAAGGTGCGCTGTCCGAACTCTCTATTGATGTTAAAGCTATACGCAATGACATGGATTTAATTCGGTCCAGACTACAACAGGTTGAAAAGGAAGTGTCAACGCTGACCTCTTCGATACAGACGCATGGCAAGCGTACAGATATTCTGCAGGCCGCTCAGAGGCAAAATAGAGATAGCATTAAGGATGCAAAGGCTGATATTACTCGGCTACAGGTGCGTCTGGCGGAATTGGAGGATCGCAATCGTCGCTCTAATCTACATCTTGTCAGTCTTCCTGAAGGAGAGGAGGGCGATGATCCGATCTCTTTTCTTCAACACAATTTGCCACTTTGGTTTCCCACCCTGCCCTCCAAAGGTGTCATTGAGATCGAGAGGGCTCATCGGATTTATAGTGGAGCCAATACCCAAGGAAACAAACCACGCACACTGATTTTTAAACTCCTTAGGTATAATGACAGGCAAGCTATTTTGAAAGCATATAGGCAGCCTGGTATACAGATATCGCAAGGTCAGTCAAAGTTGTTGCTGCTTCCGGATTATTCTAATTTCACAGCTGAGCACAGAAAAGCCTTTGCACCGATCCAATCATCTCTTAAACAGATGAGCATCCAGAGCTTTCTTTTATACCCATTGAAGCTTAAAATAGTGCACAACAGCCAATCTAATGTGTACAGCACCCCCCAGGATGCCCAGCAGTTTGTTCTGGAGCTGAAGCGGAATGCCTAACCTATGGGACGGGACTGCAGACTTATTGCAAGCTTGTTCTACAATCAGTCGGTTCTTTACTTGATGACTGGTCTGTCGCTTATTTGTACTTAATGGATGCCTGGCCTGAGGAATAGTGCCGCCACTATAGGATAATTCTGCCCTGGACAACTGTACGTTTGGACTTCTATGAGCTGTATTATTGGACATTTGCTTGTTTTAGGTAAGAGTTCGAATTTGCAATGTCTATCAGTCACCAGAGGGGGGAGTAAACGAACAACTATAAGTACGCTCATACAGGCTGTCATGGTGTACTTTGTTTATAATTTTTCAAAGGCTTTTCTTTGGGACTTAAAGTTCTTTATCTATTATTGTAATTTTATGCTTAATACGATCTTTATCATTATGGGCTGTTGGGTGTGTGTTGTCCCATCTTGGCTCGAAAGCCAAAGAAGTGCTGTTAATTTTGTTTTTGCTGGTCATGTGGGGCTGTAAGGATCTCTGGCCCCGGCCGACTGGCTTCTTAGAAATGTTTGTAGTTTCGTTTTGCTTTATTTACTTTGTTATTTGTAGTTCGTGTTCTACCTGCAATCGCACGGGGGGTTGTTGTATTCTCTTAAACAGCTGCCATTGTTTTGTATTATGTAAGCCTGTAAGGATTTACGTGCTGTTTTATTTCCTTTTGTTATGTTTATTGACTGTCTTTTTGCTTTTGTTTTTCTTGCTTGGTGAGATGTGTAATCTGGATCTCCTTTGGTTTTTGGTGCCACACAATGTGTATACTGTGGTGTTGCGCAGGACCTGGGGATTGGGCTTTCTATTGCAAATATTTGACATCCTCAATGAATAACTGTAATATTTTATCTTGGAATGTGCGTGGCTTGAACACGCCCATTAAGAGATGTAAATGCCTTGATTATCTCCATCGCAAGCGTGTTGCTATTGCTTTTATTCAGGAGACCCATACTAAAGCTGCCGACGTACACAGATTCCAAAACAAACATTATAAAATTATTGCCCATTCATGTGCCCTGAATAAGTCAAAGGGAGTTTTGATCCTGGTAGATAGGAAACTCAACATTACTGTGGGTGTCTCTGGGGGTGATGCAGAAGGTAGATTTTGTTTTGTGATTGTTACTTTCAATGGGACTAAATTCTGTCTTGCGTCTTTATATGCACCCAATGCATTTGATCCTTAGTGTTTAGAAAACGTTAGACTCAAATTATCTGAATTTCCTGATGCTGCAATTCTCTTAGGTGGTGACTTCAATCTGGTTTTTAACCCGACGCTCGATACCTCGCACAGCGCTGCAGAGCCTCGTGTAGCAGTTTCAAAATCTTTCCAGAACTTTGTACAGGATTTAAATGTATGGGACGCATGGTGCATTAGATATCCGAATGTAAAAGATTTTTCTTTCTTTTCCCATCCCCACAAGACTTACTCTCGCATTGATTATATATTTATCTCCCCTAGTATTTTGCATTATATTATTACCACCGACATATTACCAATCCTTATTTTAGATCACACCCCAGTTTTGTATTCATTTAATTTTACTCCTGGAGCAGCCCGTGCCAAAAGATGGCGCTTTAACCCCTTTCTCCTTCAGAACGAGGATTTTTTAAAGTATATATCCAATGGATTGAAAACCTTTTTAGAAATAAACTACGACCCTGATCTTAACCCCCATTCGTTATGGGAAGTCACAAAGTGTTTCATCAGAGGCAGTTGCACTTCATTTGCATCTAACCTAAACAAAACTCGTAATAAGCATATTTCTCAATTAGAGGCTCAAATTTTACAGTTGGAAACATTACAAAACAGCTCGCTTCCGTGAAAGCAGATTTTAGAAATCTGATCAGATCTAAATTTCTACTTCTTAAAACTAGACAGCTTTACTACAAACATGCTGAAAGGCCTAGTAGGCTCTTGGCTTTAAGACTTAAACAATCGGAACGTTTGGCTTCTATTGATGCTATTAAGGACTGCAATGGCCCAATGCTTTCCCAACCCTCCCAAGTTAATAAAGTTTTTCAACATTTTTACTCTCAGCTTTACAAATCTGAATCTGTTTCTGATTTGAATAGGACTAGGGAATTTCTGAATTCACTGAATTTGCCTAACCTAGTGGCTGATCAAGCTGAACAATTAGACGCTCCTATCACTTTGGAGGAATTAAAAGCTGCAGCTGCGTCCATGCAAAAACGTAAGTCTCCAGGTTTAGATGGCATTCCGCCTAAATTACTTTTGGCAGTCTGGGATATGGTTGGCCCTTTAATTCTAAATTCTATAAATTATTCTTTACAAACTGGCTCATTTCACAGAGATCAGAAGTCAGCTTTGATTTCACTACTTCTCAAAAAGGGTAAAGATCCTTAGGAATGCTCCAGTTATAGGCCCCTTTCACTTGAATTCGGATTTAAAATTATTTGCCAAAGTATTAACCAAAAGATTAGAATTATACGTAGGTAATTTAATCCATTATGACCAGGCAGGTTTTATGAAGGGCTGGCTGGCATCTGACAATATGCGCCGACTTTTGCATGTTCTTGACTCGGCCCCCAATAAATCAGTTTCCTGTGCGGTGTTTTCTTTAGATGCTGAAAAAGCATTTGATCGCTTGGAATGGAACTATTTATGGGCAGTTTTGGAACGTTTTGGTTTTGGTCCCTCTTTTATTAATATGGTCCGCATTTTGTACACCAACCCTACTGCGTGTGTGCAAACCGGCTCAGTTATGTCTCCTCAGTTTCCACTTGAAAGAGGCACACGGCAAGGCTGCTGCCCGCTTTCTCCCTTGCTCTTTGCCCTTTCCTTGAAACCCCTAGCTCAGGCTGTTTGGCAAAACCCTGGCATCACCCCCATTGACATAAAGGGATCCAAACATCACATATCTCTTTATGCTGATGACATACTACTTTTTCTCTCTGACATTCCCAAATCAGTTCCACAGGCTCTGAAACTATTTGATGAATTTGGCTCTCTGTCTGGGTACAAAATAAACTGGTCCAAGTCTGTCCTAATGCCCCTGAACCCAGCAGCTAAAACTGCCCCTCTCCCTCCTGACATCCCTGTTCAAATACAAACTTCAGGTTTTACGTATCTGGGCATTAAAATACACCCTAATTTTCAACAGATTCGCAAAGATAATTTTACAGGTGCCTTGATTAAAATCAAAGCTGATTTGGCGAGATGGTCTCCTTTGCAACTTACGCTGCATGGTAGAATTTCTATTATTAAAATGAATGTTCTTCCTCGCATTAATTTTCTATTCTCAATGCTACCTTTATCACTCCCTCACAAATATTTGGAAGAAATTAATTCTATGTGCAGTGTTTTTTTTGTGGAATAGCAAACGTCCTAGAATTCGATTGGCTACTTTGCAACGTCCCAAAATACTTGGTGGTCTAGCCATGCCAAACTTTAAATTCTATTATTGGTCCTTTCAGTTGAGAGTTTTTAAGACATGGCTGAACCCAAGTGCCCCAGTTTCATGGCGTGCAATAGAAGAGGCTATAATTAAACCTATTAGGATCCAAGATCTCCCATTCTCCGGCCTTAAAAATAGGGCTATATCTTTACGAATGGGCCCCATTATTGCTAATTCATTAGACATCTGGAAGAAATAAATTCTCCCCAATCTGGAATAATTTCTTTCTGTTGACAGGCTCACAGCCTTTCTTTTACCCACCCTAGTCCACTAGAAACGTTAACGTTTTGAATGATATTTTTGATGATACAGGCTTACGCACATTCCAAGATCTTAAGGGGACTTACTCACTCCCTGGGTCCTCTTATTTTATGTATCTTAGGCTTCGCTCTGCCCTTCGTGCTTATGGAGTTCCATGGAATGTGGCATTGTCCACTCACCCTTTAGCTCAATTACTTAGTTCAACTCCTGCCACCAGAGGTCTTGTATCATCTCTTTATAATAACTTTGTAACTCACAATATCAGTTCTCTTGCTGTAACTTCTGTTTGGGATAGGGAACTCAACAAACTCGGTGTTAGCCCTGTCTGGGATAGAATTTGGGAAAATATATTCTCATCTTCTAAAAACTTAGCACACCAATTGGCTCATTTTAAATTTGTACATAGATTTTATGCTACCCCATATCGTCGATTTCAAATGAAGGTTTCTACTGATAATCTGTGCCATGGGTGCACTCTAGGGGCAGTCGGCACTTATCTCCATATGTTTTGGGAATGTCTACGTATCCAAAGTTTCTGGAAATTTTTAGCTACAGCTCTCTCTAAACTTATTAATATGGAGGTGCCACTGTTTCCTGGTCTGCTCCTGCTTGGAGATGACTCTCAAGTTGGGCTTAATTTACAGACAAGACGACTCTTTCTTGCGGGGCTGACAGCAGCAAAGAAGGTTATTTTGAAGGGCTGGTTGGAACCTGATATAGTCTATAACTGCACATGGTTACACTTTCTCTTAGATATCTCACTTATGGAGAGGTCGACAGCAAGATCGCACCAGGCCAGTGCTAATACCTTAACTACATGGTCTACTGCTATCATTCTTATTAAAGACCTTCATTTAAGTTTGAGACCAACAACTCACTAAAATGTGTATATTTATGTGTGTATATGTGTGTGTATATATATATATATATATATATATATATATATATATATATATATATACAGTATACAGTATACATATATATACATACACACATACATATAGACATTCTATGTATATGTGTATGTATGTGTGTATGTGTGTATGTATATATATGTATATATTTTAATATATTATTTTTATATATAATTTGTTTTGTATTATGGTTTATTATGATTTTTAATGTATTTTTATTTTACACTTTATTTATGTTTTTATATATAGTATGTTTGGTTTTGTTTTGTTTTTTACATATTTATGTATTCAACTTTTTCTCCCCCCCTTCCCATTGTAAAGATTACAATAAAAATAAAAATAAAAAATTGTTAAAAAAAAAAAAAAAAAAGTTGAAAACCCCTGGTCTAGGACAAGGATTAGCACTGAAATATGAACACACTCTACGTAGCGATCACACTAACTCTACTGCCCAGTCATTTTACATCAAAGGGGAGTGGCCATGATTTAAAGCAGCAGACCTATTTTCAATATGTACAGTAACATGTGACATAATAATATTCATTACAAATAGACTAGGGTTACCATGTGGCTCCAGATTAACCGGACGCTGTGAGACAGAACGGGATTTCAAACTTGCCCCTAAATTGAAATAAATGAAGGTGTAAATGAACCATCCTTAGCTACAATTAATAATGGTGCTTAAATACCCGCATGCGCGTCAAATAATTGTATTATACTAAGAATGAATTGCAGCCAGTCGCTATTTTTTTCTGTTTGTTAAAATTCAATCGTCCATATTATTCTGCAAATACAATCGCATCATCATCTCATTGCTCTATCAATAAATTAGCTATTTGTTCATTAAGATCTGATCAGAAGCAGCTGATCAGTGTGAATTGTTTGCTGCGCCCAAGCAATTCCACCACAGCAGGATTAATCTCAGCAAAGGTGGAGCTCATTTATACGTGAATTACTTTAAATTTAGGGGGAATTTTGAAATCCCGGTCTGTCTCAAAGCGTCCGGTTAATCTGGAGCCATACGGTAAACCTAAAATAGACAAAGGAATAAAAATAGAGAGTGAGAAAAGAAAAGAAAGACAATGAAAAGAAAAATCACAAACTAAGTCGCATTTGTTTGAAGTAAACTGATCCAGCAGGCATGACAGGGGAGTTGGATTGAAATATGTTAGTAAGGGTTGCCAGGCTGCAGAGAATTTTCCTGTGCATCCCTGGAGTGTGAATTTATTTGAGGAATTGGATGACATTCCTAATCCATTGGATATGAGGTGGGGCCACTTGCTTTCAGCTAAGTAAAATAAGGTCCAGTGAATCTGCCTGCAACTTGGATACAAGCTTAGCACCTTTGTCATGCTTTAACTATGCTTTTTATAATGATTGTAAACCATGCAAACTGATGCCTTTTTCAACAGTGCCACTGAATGGACATAAAGACTTTGAACGGCACATTAAACATTTTCTCTGTAGCGTACTGTTACAACACATTTCAGTTTTAGTGCAGTCAATCTGGCACAAAATTAATAAAAAATATGACAAGGAGAATTTGCTTTTCCAAACAGCTGGGATTTAAAGACAGACTGGATTTGTTAGCTTCTGGCAACTTGGATAAAACATGCCGAATATACAAAAATTTCAAATAAAAACTAAAGCAATTACACTTTTTTTAATAAATTTGCAGAGTTATAAAGTGAAACTAGCCATTAATGGACCTTAAAATGAAGGGAGGTCCTCGGGTTCTCTGATTTTATTTATCCCAACAGTCTTATCTCTTCCAAACTCACAAAATGTCACACTTTGGTCAGAAATTACATTCCACACTGCTGCCCAGCACTCTAACCACTGAGCTACACAAACCCACTGCCTTCCACACTGCAGCCCAAAACTCTAACCACTGAGTTACTCAAACCCACTTCTTCCACACTGTAGCCCACCACTCTAACCTCTGAGCTACACAAACCCACTGCCTTCCACACTGCAGCCCAGCACTTTACAAATTCCTTTTTAAAAGAATTGTTAATGCAACATTTTTCAAATATGCTTATGTATGAATGAATGAATTAAGTTATGAACTGCCTTCAAAGGATTTTACATTTAAAATGTGTATTATGTATTTCACCTGCTTTTTTGCACTTCTGCTTTACAGTGCTAAGAATATGGTGGTTGACCATTGACCTGACCTTTGATAACTTCATTAGTGTTCTTTTGTAAAAATAGTTTCCAATGGACCACAAGCTCATTCCAGATTCCCCTGGGCATCCCTGTAAACAAGGGAATTAGCATCGAGTCCCAAAACATGAGTGCCATTACAATTTGGTTTCTCTGTGCTATAAGATGAATCAGCTGTTTGAAAGGGTTGGTGAATCCTAATGTAAGTTCACCATAATAAACATTTTTAAAAGAGCAGCACTGACTTAGTGTTATTTAAATATGTATTATGTTTCCTTGTTACAGTATTCAAGACTAAGATGTTGTTGGTTATTTTTTAAACACATTGGGCCTGGTTTTGGAAAAGGGTTTCATTTTCGATGGAATCACAAAATCTGCAGAATTTCCATCTGTTAATCCGGTAAAAAAATATCCTTCTATTTTCTAAAGTGAGCCACCGTTCTACCCACCGGCGGATCACATGATCATTTTCTGTGGTTCCGTGGAGTAGGTAATGAGCATTGTAGCGGTATAATCCGCCAAAAAAATGGTTCCAGTTCAAATGTGTTAGCAATGATAAGCACAATCGAAACCTGTCTATTTTATTTTTGTATTATTGTTTTTCTTCTTATTTCTGTATGTACACTGTTAAGCAAATCTGTACAACTGCAGAAGAAAAGCCCTTCATGTAAATAGGGGGCAGGGCAAAGCCCTGATAAAAATATACTGTTTTGGTTTTAGAACAGGTGAATTTCTGAGTGTATTTAGATGTATTGTATGGGGTTGAAAACACGGGTGATTGTATAGTAAAATAAATGTATTGTATTTAAATGCATGGTTTGGGATTATTTATGGGGGAAATATTGTTGGTTTGAAATGTGTTCTGGCAGAGCCGGTGTTACCAGCTCGTCTCTGTCAGACATCTCCTGAGACTTAGTGGTCGGCAGTGAATTAATTAACAGAGTTATATACATGTGACATGCCATGAGCATCCCAAACATCCCAAACTGTTCCATAACTTTATAGGCTAACATAAAAACATGCATATTAAAATGATTAATCAATTAATTCCTGTCTCTTTCGCTCTCTGTCTTGACACCCTTTTGTCTGAAATGCTTACCGATTTCAAATGGTAGGGTCTTTCTATAGTTTGTATGAGCTACATAGTTTTGTTTAGAGATTGCAGTTCATTAGAAAGCTGACTCTGTTGCCCCAGCGTTTGTACATTCACTGAACATTGAGCTGTATGCTTAAAATCCTATTACAGTGGAAAAGGTTTACGTTTGTTAATAGTTACTGATTCACTGAACTAGAAGTCAATGAAAACATACTCGTCAGCTCTAAATTTAATATTCTTGTAAAAAAAATTTCAATGCGATCATGTAGGCTACTAACGTTTGACATGTCAATTTTTATCAGTTTAAAACAAGAAGCATATGGAAATAATAGTTTTTTGCTTCACAATGAACTTTACAACAAAGTTTGCAGATGATATTCAGTAGCACCTGTTTAGTTTGAATGACTGTGTGTGACAGGCATGGCTTGGTGGTGAGGTCAGACCAAGAAACACAGACAACAAGTACTGAGAGTGAATGCGCTGCTGCATGGATTAATTACAAAGTACATACTTATACACTTATACAAAAGAAAACGGCACGTTGGCCAAAATAAACAGACAAACAAAACACTAACACCAAACCCCAAAACAAGTATCGTGCTGGTCCAGCACGAGTAGCAATTGTTTTATATTTTAAAGTTCCTCTCCTTCTCATTCTCCCATTCTTCACCCTGAACACACCAACCTCGAGTGAGCAATCCATGCCTCTTTATATGCAGCTGTGGCGGGACTCGATTGCTAATCAATCATTCAATTGAGTCCACACACAGTCTGCAAGTGAACTATTTGTGCAACACCGATGTCCAAATACAAATATACATTTTAAATCACCCGTGCTACATAACCCAAACCATACAAAATAACCCAAATACACCCAGGGGCGGGGAGTACCCGGTCACACATCTCCCCCACTGTGCACAGCACACATGGCCTCAAAGGCCACCCCCCTTAAAATCCCAAAAGTCTCACCTTCAGTCCTGGGCCAGGAGCAGAGGCATCAATGGGCCCACGGGTGGCCATATTGTCAGTGGCAATGCTCATATTAGTTTATCTCTCAGTTAGTCTTTGTCATCTGGATGGCTATTGCCAAACTCATTGACCTGATCGTTTTCGGCATCTTTAACAACTTGTTCAGTAACAACAACGCATGGCTGGATACTGGAGTAAACTGCAAGCCATTCAACATGAATGTGACAGTGCGCCTCATTCCACCTTGACCTCTGAACACCAGAAGCAGTTTTATTGAACAAGTATGTTTACATAAATTTAAAGCAAAATTGCCTGTGTTGATGATTATATATGATAAATGCATTGATTTGGTTATCAAACAAACAAAAGAAGCCTTGCATGTTTTTTGCCTCGCTCCCAGTGTAAAACAAAAAATTCTCAGACAGCATATATATTGCAGCTAATGGATTGCAGCTAATGGATTCCTAGGATCTCTGATTATAATACATGTTTCTCATTCATGTATATATTTAAGTTCCCTTTCAAGTCGAAAATAACCATCAAGGTATGGGACATTGCCGTCAGGCAGTAGGGATTGGCTGAGCTTTATGTCAAAGCTGCCGATAGGCCTCCGCGCAAGCTGCCGTGTAAGCCCGCCCCCCTGGGAGCTTACTATACGCAACGCACGGAGAGTCACTTCCTCTTTAGCCTTCAGCCTCAGTAGCGGTAGGACTTAGAGCTGTACACTGATTGTACTCCATAAGCTTAGGCTTGAGAAGCTGGTTTACCCCCTTCTCTGAGTTTATTTCAGTGATTATTATTGTTATTATTGTTATTATTATTATTATTATTATTTGTTAGGATATATATTGTTACTTATATACTCCTTCTCGCTTTGCTTTTGCATCGCGTTTCTTCGTGGTCTCTCCGTCTTTCCTCTGTTCTTACTATTATTATTGTGTTTGGGTTTTTTTTATATTATTGTGTGTATATATATTGTTATAAATATTGTGTACATATATTTTTGTTCGGACGCGTGTTGCGTTGGTCTTGGCCCACGCGCATTTCTGCATCCTCGGTCTAGCTTAGGCTAGACCGTGCGTGTGCGTGTAGTCTGCTCTGCAGTGTTCCTTCCCCACCGCGGCGCGTTCCCGCCACATGTGTAATTGTTCTACACCCTCTACTTGTATTTTTCTGCAGCGTCCAACAAAAAAAAAAAACTTTTTTCCCTTTCACTATACAGAGGAAGACAACCACCAACGTGCAAAATCCCCAGCACCATCAGGTAGGTATTGCACAGCATCAGACACCGTACCAGCACTTAGTGTCTCCGCTTGGCGGGTCAGCTCACGCGTAGACTGTGCTAGCGTTCCACGCTCGGTACTCGCGCTTCGGCGCTCGCGCTCCGGCGCTCGCGCTCCGGCGCTTTTGGTGTCAGCGCTTGTGCGCTTGGTGCAGCGCTTCTGCGCGTGGTGCTTAGTGCTTCTGCACTTGGGGCTCAGTGCTCAATGCTCGACGCTTCGGCGCTCGGTGCTCGACGCTCGGTGCACGTTCCATCAGCGCTTGGTGCTCGGTGCTCGACACTCAGTGCTCGACGCTTCGGTGCTCGACGCTCGGTGCTCGACGCTCGGTGCTCGATGCTTCGGCGCTCGACGCTCGGTGCTCGACGCTTCGACGCTCGGTGCTCGGTGCTCGACGCACACACCCTCGACGCTCGACGCAAGCACCCTCGACGCTCGACGCACGCACCTCGACGCTCGACGCTCGACGCTCGACGCACGCACCTCGGCGCTTGACGCGGCGGCGCTCAACGCACGCACTTCAGGTGCTCGACGCTTGGTGCCCGACGCTTCGGCGTTCGACGCACGCACCTCGACGTTTGACGCGGCGGTGCTCGACGCTCGCACTTCGGTGCTCGACGTCAGTGCTAGACACTTCGGCGTTCCACGCACGCACTTCGGTGATCCTCGCTCGCTACTGCTCGTCAGTGCTTGCGAAGGCTACACACCATGTCTGGGTTCCACCGTTGCGTGACCTACCAGGCCAAGTTGCCTGCCAGCGACCCACATGAGGACTGCGTCGCATGCATGGGGCCGGACCATGCCGCATCTGCCCTGGCAGATAGGGCTTACTGCCAGCTATGTGCGGGGTTTCAGACGCGCACCCTTCGCCAGAGAGCTAGGAAGGCGGTTGGAGGTCGTTCCCCATCCTCGGGCTCGTCCCACACCGTCTCGGCCCCACCGTCATCTGTTGTGACGCCGCCGGTGACGTCTCAGCTCCCTCGGAGCCCATCCTCCCAGCTTACAGCTAGTCAGAGGTCTCCAGCCAGGCATGCTCGGGAACGTTCCCGCAGTCCCTCCTCTCGCGGGGCGCGCCCCCATCGGGAGTCTCGATCCAGATATCGATCGCCTCGCCGGAGAAGGCACTCTCGCTCCCCTCGAAGGGGTAGGCGTTACCAGGACACATCTGGAGTGACTGAGCTCACCTCCAAGATGTCACAGTTCATGGAGCTCATGATGGGACAGCAATCCCTCCTCATGACCCTAGCGAATGTGGCGCCTCGGGCCCCAGAGCTAGCAACCGGACCCATCGCTAGTCAGCCGATGGTCCCTCCACCAGTGCCTCACGGCCAACCCCAGGAAGTAGAGTGGGACGCCGATGCTGTCTCAAGGGACGCATCTGACGCAGATCCGCTCTTTGAAGACACGGAGCCTGAGGTGGCATCCCAGCACTCTGGGCAGGACGACCCTGAAGTGCTGGATACTAATGACCCTATCTGGTCAGTGGTGGAGAGGGCAGCCCGTCACTTAGGCGTGGACTGGCCTGCATTAGAGCCAACACGACGCTCTCTATTTGAGTTGCCGTCGGCTCCGCCCCTTCAGTCCAGGATGCTCCCGGCATTCCCGGGTTTTATTAAGGAGGTGCAGTCCACCTGGGGGGCCCCGGCCTCCGCCCCTGCAACTTCTCGCAAGGCTTCGGCTTTCACCATGCACAGGGCGAGCGAAGCTGGGTTAGCGTCCTTTCCGCCAGTGGGCGCCGCATTCGCCGCGCTAGTAAAGGCGCCGACATTATCGGGGCTGGCTAAGGACCCCTCCTGCCCTAACAGGCAGTGTAGGATTATGGAGGCCCACCTGAAAAAGGGGTATGCCGTGGCTACAGAGGCAGTTAGGCTGTCTAACGTGGCCATCCTCCTGACGGTCTACCAGGCGGCGCTGATTCGCGATCTGCCTGAGTCCCCATCTGTTGGACTTAGGACCGAGCTGGGTGCAGTTGCGCAGCTTTTGGTTAAGCTGGCTCAGCTGAATGCGTGAGCACAGGGCAGGAGCATTGCTTCCCTTGTGGTGGCAAGGAGGCAGCTCTGGCTCTCGCAGGCCAGGGTACAGGAGCCTGATAAGGCCCCATTGCTAGATGCTCCTATATCCCCGGGGCACACGTTTGGCCCAGCGGTTGAGGAGATGCTGCAACGCTCTGTCAAGGCGCGTGAAGCATCGCAGCAGTTGGCAAAGATGTGGCCAAGCAAACCCTTCCAGCCAAGGCGGCCACAGGAGCGCCAGTGGCGCAGGGCACCGCCGCAGCAGCAAGCGCACCCACAGAGCAGTAAAACTGCCCCTTTGGGGGTTTCAGCACGCAGCCAACCCGCGTTTGCAAGACCGCAGCGCGGAGGGTGGCGCCCTAGAGGAGATGGCAGACCGCGTCCTCGTGGCTCTGGCCAGGCCCCTCGTGAGCGAGCGCAGCCTAAGCAGCCCTGAGAAACCCCGGCAGCCGTTAACCCACCCCTACACTGTTCCACAGCTCCTGTTCTGGCAACAATGCACCAACGACATCTGGTGGGTGCGCAAAACTATACTCACCGGGTACACCCTTCAATTCCGGTTAACCCCCCCCCCCCCTTCAGGGGAGTGGTGGTAACTGCAGTGAAGGACTCGGTTCAGTCTTCAGCTCTAAATGCAGAAATACAGGCATTGCTCAAGAAGCGTGTCATTCAACTAGTAGACCCTGCTCTGACCGACCAGGGGTTCTACTCCAAGTACTTCCTAGTGCCAATAAAGGGCGGCAGGCTCCGCCCTATTTTAGATCTGCGACTACTGAACAAATACCTACGGGTGTTGTCGTTCAAGATGCTTACGCACAGGCACATTGTCCAGTCTGTCCGAGAAGGGCGACTGGTTTACCACCGTAGACCTCACAGATGCATACTTTCACGTTCCCATCTGTCCGGGTCACAGGAAGTACCTACGATTCGCATTTCAGAGCAGGGTCTACGAGTTTTGTGTCCTGCCATTCGGCCTGTCTCTAGCTCCTCTAACCTTTTCGAAGTGTATGGATGCCATTTTAGCTCCCTTGCGGGCTCAAGGCGTCCGACTGCTGAATTATCTGGACGACTGGCTCATCTGCGTGCAGTCAAAGGAGCAGTTGGCACAGCACACAGTGATGGTTACAGACCATCTTCAGCAGCTAGGTCTGAAGGTCAATTCAGAGAAGAGCCGCCTCGTGCCGAGCCAACAGACCGAATTCTTGGGTCTGCATCTGGACTCTGTGTCCATGGAAGCGACCCTGTCAACACAAAGAGTTGCCTCGCTGGAGCGGTATCTCTCCCTATTCAGGTTGAGAGAAACAGTCAGCATGGAGCTGTGTCAGCGCATGCTGGGGTTGATGGCTGCCACCTGGTTGCCATTTTCTGGCATCTCAGTTCCTAAAGGGCGCAAGACGCTTGCGACCTCCAAGGTCGACCAGTTTACCGTCATGGAGCCTTGATGTGGTGATAGAAGCCCTTACCAAGGCACCGTTCGAGCCTCTCCACAGTGTGGATATCAAGTTCGTGTCTATAAAGACTGTGTTTTTGCTATCAGTGGTATCAGCAAAACGCGAGTTACATGCACTTTCGGTGCATTCATCATGTACTCGTTTCGCAGGAGACGGTTCTAAGGTCTCCATGCGTCCAAATCCGGCCTTTTTACCCAAGGTCATATCCCCGTTTCACATGAACCAACTAGTCGAGTTGATGGCGTTCCATCCTCCTCCTTTTTCTTCCCCAGAGGAAGAACGGTTACACATGCTCTGCCCTGTGCGGGCATTGAGGTGTTATATCGACCGCACAAGGACTGTGAGGCAAACAGAACAGCTGTTCATATGCCATGGTTCTAAGACTTTGGGTCAGCCGTTGTCTAAGCAACGCCTTTCTCATTGGATAGTGGATGCTATTCAGTTAGCATATGATTCTATGGGCCTTCCGCCACCAGGGCAGTTGAAGGCACATTCCACTAGGGGTATGGCGACATCCTGGGCTCTCTTTAGAGGGGTGCCGATGTCTGACATTTGCGCTGCAGCCAGTTGGGTTACACCGCATACATTTACGAGGTTCTACCGGTTAAATGTACTGGAATCCTCTGCTCCGTCATTTGGAGCATCTGTGTTACACTCTATGATGCCTCAGGTTGCGGACGTGTAGAGTGGCTGACAATATGGTGTGACTATTCCACCTTAGGACAGGTGTCATTGTGAGCATAGACGCTGAGGCGCAGCTCCGCATATGCGTAGATGTACTGCCTACGTAGTTGCGTTATGACGTAAGTCTGTCCTACTGCCGAGAATCCTCCCTCGCGACGGCTTGGGTACACTGTTCCCATACCTTGATGGTTATTTTCGACTTGAAAGGGAATGATAGGTTGCGGATGCAACCCCGGTTCCCTGAAAGAGAAAATAACCATCAAGCCGCGAGGTCGCTCCGGAGGCCTTCACGGCCTGAAGGGCAAAAGAGGAAGTGACTATCGGCAGCTTTGACATAAAGCTCAGACAATCCCTACTGCCTGACGGCAATGTCCCATACCTTGATGGTTATTTTCTCTTTCAGGGAACCGGGGTTGCATCCGCAACCTATCGTTTTGTATCCATGCTGGCAAATTAACAATGTGTGTCTGATTAAGGAAAAAAATGCATTTAGTGGTATAGCTTTTATAAAGAACAACAGCTTCATTTTCCATTTAATTACATCATGTCCAACACAAATGTTTTTTTTTTTTTAAGTGTGTGTGTGTGTTGTGTAGAATAAAGATGTGTGGAACATGACATATCTGTAATGTGAAACATCAATGGAGGATCCTTCTAGAAATAGTTCTTTACAATGGTATGCCTCACTGCCCATCCAGCAAGTCGATCCTGTTGTGGTTCTGTAAAGGTGCATCATGATGTCCTGCCTGAGGCTCCGGCAGTCAGCACTCAAACCTCACCTTCAATAGCTGGTACATTGTGATTGATAGCCATATTGTGCAAAACAATGCAGGCTTGTGTTGTATGCTCATATCAGTTCCATACGCAGGTAATTCAGATAAGCGAATTGTAAGCTTTGAATTTATCAAACTTTGAGTTTATCAAACTCTCAGACAAGGCTTGCATATAGCTAGTCCTAATCAGCATGAATTCAGCACATGCTGTGGAATGCAGGTCATAAAATGGGGTTGTGTGTGTAAAACGGGTAGATGGCTGGTTGAATTATGTGACACTCAGCTCATAAAGTAGATAGTGAGGAGAAAGGAAGGAGGGGACATGGGGAGCAGAGTGAAGCAATTCAAATGTGTTACTTTTTGAAAAAGCTGAGATAGGAGAGAAGGTGGACTTTATGGTTTTGGGTGTAACTGTTACGTGATTGTAGACTTGAAATTGTAAAGCTGGCATATATATTTATATATATTGTAATAGATTGCACCCACTCGGGTTCGTTGCCCCTTAAAAAACACGACCCAACACACACAGGAATGGATTTTTCTGTGCGATTGCGCTATTTTTAATTAACAAAAACAAAACAAACAAAACAGAAACAAATACCTAACTCTGTTTTTGGATCGCTGAATACACAGGTAAGTCCCTGACTAACTCGCAGGACGGCTAAGCCGTTTACCTGGCACTACAACACGAAACCACACTGGCTTAACACAGCACTTACTTTGTTTATGGCCACTTGGAGACAGAGCACCTTCCGCCTCCTTCTATGCAGCAGCCCCGTACAGACAGGCTGCAAGTCTTAAATACCCTGCACCCGGTTCTAATTTACCCATCCTCGCTGCTGTTACTATATATATATATATATATATATATATATATATATATATATATATATATACATGTTGCTGTGATTTTGTGCTCAGACATACCATCTCTGATGCGAGACGAGTGCTCAGACAAAGACATCTGCTAAGGCAGCTGCAACTCAAATTAACACCAAAAGAGACCTGGGGAGATGCTCTCCATTTTGTATTCAGAACTATTTGTTTCTCTGCTGTTTCCACAATAAAGACTTTATTAGTTTTGACAATCTTTGTCCAGACTATTTTATTGTAAAGACAACCCTTACAGAATTGTCCCTTAAGCGTCCCATTGATGTGTTCTATTGTGCATCTCATTATAGTTATTTAATTTCTGCCAAGTATTAATACTCATAATTATCACCGGTCTTATTTCTTTTTTAAATTAGGCTATATCATAAAGTAGACTATAAATTATTAGAACTACTTCAAAAAATGGATTTGTAATTTGGATAAATGTAATCCAGGAGTGACATTTTCTGAAAAAACGATCCAGCAGATAAAAGTAATCTCGATCACAAAATATAGGATTACAAAATCCAGATCATTTTGATCCAGATTACAAGTTTTCATGTAGTTCCAATGACCAACCCCAGTCAAATACAGACTTTAAAAGGTGAGTGATTTATTGCAGAATTTTGTGAGCTCTTGAAAAATAAACGTTGAAAAGGTGCAAGCCTGTGTCAATCTTGTATTTGACTTGAGTTAATTGGCCGTGAATCAGAGAAATTTAATTTTTTTTATCTATAAATTCAAAAATGCATCAATTCTAAGATAAAACATATAAGAAACTCATGTAACCACGTAAAGAAACGTTTTGGCCAATGCCTTTATCACTTCGACACTAATAAACCCATCAGCTGAAATAATTCTGTTTTAACTGATGTGAAATGATCCACTGGCAGACTACATAACAAGCCTTAAGAAGGTTTAGCACCTTGCTGATCCAGGACATGTATTTTTCTGCCCCTCATGCTAGAGATAAGTTACCACCTCATTAATGGTGTTAATTTGTCTGGATATAATAGCTATCCTGGTGACTGAAGCTGAAGAAGTGTTGCCTCAGAGCAACACTGGGAGCTGTCCGAGAGCTAAACTGGAGCTGCCTGCCTATACTGCACTCAAGAGGCTGCTTTAAAGACATTGAGATTATCTGCCTTCATTTAAACCCCTTTCAGTCCTGTTTGTATTTCCATATACAGAAAGAAACATGCCATAAGGGACATGGTCTCGTTGTGTCCCAAATGGCTTCCAGGGTTGTTATGTTCTATAGTAGTGTTATGATTTTACTTCAGAGAGTGTACTGGATGTATTAGTAGTAGAAACTTGCAGCCCTCAAGAGACATTGCACACAAACTGCTCTTTCTTCTAAACAGGGCCTCTAGTAGGGAACTGGTTGTGTTTGTATTCTGAGAAAATATGTTTGTATTTTTAACTATCCTGTGGCAGGATGGCGTTGTGGTGACATCAGGCCAGAAGCAGGAACAGAAAAACAAAGGCAAGTACTGCAGGGAAAAAGAGACGCGGCGGGCGCCGTTTATTTTAATAATACAAAAATAAAATAAATACTTTAACAAAAAAAAACTACGCTCACAGAGCAAAACAAAAGGTTAAACAAAACAGTCACGAACACAAATAACAAACAATACCGTTCAGGCTGGGCGATCGCCTTCACTGAACCTATACATATTGTTAAATACATTTCTCTCCTCTCGCTCTCCCGTACGCTCCTCTGTACAACCCACCACGAACCGAGAGCGCTGCAGGTTTATATGCAGGTGAACATCTCCCGATTTAGCAACAAATGAATCACTTAATTAATTCAGTAGATGGCCACCTTCTGCATGAGGTTTTTAAATTACTGTGGATGGGGCTTCCCATCCACGCTACTAAACAATACAATACAATACAATACAATACATTTGGCTACGTCGTCATATATATACATAAATAAATCATGAAACAAAACACATACCGAACAATAAATTGCACAGGGGCGGAGGGGGAGACCCTGTTCTAAAAATAAATAAACAAATAACTGTACAGGGCTCCTCGCCCTGTTACATATCCCCTTAACTTTTAATGATGTTTGTAATTCGAATTGCAATTACTCAAATACTTTTTCTTTTTTTTTTACAGCCATCAGAAAACTGAAGTCATATGACAGCTTCGCAACAGCTCCCCACAACAGCTCATCTCATCCCACCACCGAGCCAATTGCCTCAGGAGCTATAAAGCAGATGTCTGCCAGCACTGCACGTGTCCGCTTGAGCTCACCAGGTGCCTGGCCAGTAGGGGTTGCTGTAGCACTGTGAGGTAAGTCCCTACTGATTTTGCTTCCCCTAAGCAGTGGAAGGGCCAGAGCCAATGGGGTGCTCCCTGTGGAATCCCTAGCAAAGAATGACAGCTTTGCACAGCCAGCACCTGCACCCCTCTGTATGACTCACCCTCACGGTCCTGCCTTTACCAGGTTTATATTCATGCTGATACACAGTCATTGGAACTTTAGGAAAATCTGTTTTGAACTTGCTAACCTTATCATTGAAGAGCTGTCTTTGCTGAATTTACAACAAGTTTCATGCACTATATATGATATTGGTTGGGTCTTAGAGGTCTTATAGATTACAGAACTCCCTGACTCTCAGATCCATGCTACTCAGCTCTCTCTATTAAATTTGCTGACTTTCAGATCTCCAGTACTGAATTCTCTGTACTGAATCTGCTGGCTCTAAGATCCCAGGAAGTACATCTTTGTGTGGAGAAGTTTGGCATTAGGATCCATAACATCGAATTAATAAATAAAACACACCACATATGGTCTCCTGTTTCAGGGTCTGCTTTATTAATAAATCTTACAGATTTATTAAACTAGGTCACCAAGCGTAGCAGAAGCAGATACTGTAGTCAGAAGCAGAACTCATTTCTTGAAGTATGCTGCCGATTTAGAGCTGAGAACCTTTAAATGCTTTCAACATTTTTCAGGCAACACCAACCAAGGATCTACTAACAAATTAACACACATCTTCTTCAGCATACATGCCATAAATATTGGGTTTGGAGTAGTGTTAAGGAAATGTCAAATGTACAGATGGCCTTGATTCACTAGAATTTAACTCACTTTATATGCGTAGGTGCTGCAGGGTCAGTTTCACACATTTAAGAAGCTTCTTATCATATATATATATATGTATATATATATATATATATATATATATATATATATATATATATATAGGAGATTACAGAAGTGTAGTCACTTCCTGTAAAATACTATTTGGGGAAAAATATGTTTTGTTTCCTGTTAATTTATAATCTTCCACTGTAGAAAATAATACCATATTGTTCATTGGTTTTGGCCCTGCAGGTTTAACAGGATTTGTGAACAATTGAAGAATACACCATGCATTGTTTTTTAGTGTGCGTGTGAGGAACCGGTGCTGAATCTAGGCGCATTTGAGTCAGCTGAGGGACAGAGTTAGGCGATCTGTAAGAATGCAATGAATCGGGGTGCAGGATTGGCGCCGTGCTTTCTAATGCAGCTATCGGGTACCTTTTGTAAAATTGATCAACTTCACTCATTCTTTAAATTTTGACGACTTTGACACTAGTTTCTCTGAAGAAAATATTACTGAAATTGCTACAAACTTTTGTCATCAGCTAGTACATCACCACAGACAAGATTCATCTGCAGTGCCAACAAAGTCATTCAATTCAATTTCCAAGTCATTTTCTTCATATTTCAGAACTTTTTGTTTTTTGACAATGATGCGTCTGCACTATCGCTCTCTTTTTTCATACACCACAAACCAATCCATTTTATGTACTGAACAAGGATGCAATGCGGCAGGAACAGAAGGTACATTGACAAGATGAGTAGCCTTGGAGAAGCTCAGCGGCTTTGAATCTCTTCTTCTGTACTGAATGGTAAAGACATATCTGTGAAGATCAGCTGATGTATTGGATTGAGTCAGTGGATCACACTGAGCCATCAAATGGTAAACCTTTCTTTTCTTATGGTTTTTGACTGTTTTTGTGAGTCAGATTTGTGTAAAATACCAGCGTGCTTACCATTGGTGGTGTCACAGCTGCTTTCTTGTGTGAAACTATACAGTGCTTGGGCTACCATTGCTAGTGGTGCCACAGTGTAATGCAAGGCCAGTGAATCTTGGGCTCCCCTCTGGCTGTTCTGTCAGTGGATCTGCACCCCATTTTACAGTGTGAAATTGAAGGTGATGGTGGCTTAGAATGTGAACACTCAACTGTGTGATTTTTAGTTTATGAAGACTAACAAATTGTGTTCTGAGAGCCCCATAGATGACGCTAAATCTGGACTACTGTCTTGATCATTCAGGGTGTACCCATAGGGATATTTTTATTATTATTATTATTATTTATTTCTTAGCAGACACCCTTATCCAGGGCGACTTACAGTCATAAACAAAAATACATTTCAAGAATCACAGTACAAGTATTAATACAATTAAGAGCAAGATAAAATACAATGACTTCGGTTCTACAAAGTACAAGTATATGACATAGCTAAAACATTGATAAATATTAAAAGTAACAATAAGCAATACATTTTTTTTTCACTTAACATGAATCGTTATTGCTGTGTTACCTGTTTGACAATGTGGGCAATAATCCTTACACTATCAAGTGCACTAGAGCGGCCATTTTGAAAAGAGCTTTGAAACAGACTTTAAAAGTTAGAAGGGTAAAAAGTTGTCAGGGTGTTAACAATGAAAAGAAAAATTATAGATATGTTATTTAAACAGTTTTTATAAAAGTATGTTTTAGCCTTTATCATTATTATTATTATTATTTATTTCTTAGCAGACGCCCTTATCCAGGGCGACTTACAATCATAAGCAAATACATTTCAAGTATCACAGTACAAGTAATAATACAATTAAGAGCAAGATAAATACAGTGACTTTGGTTCAAGCAAGTACAAGTGTAACAAAATACAATTCAATGATACAGCAGATAAGTGTCAGTGTTAGTTACATCAGGATATGATTAAATACAAAATACTACAGATTAAACACTTGGCAGATTACAGTACTCTGACTTTAAAGTAATTGTAGCTTTACTTCCTTGTTCATTTCACTCCAGCTGTGTGTTCTGCACCAAAAGCATGTTACTGGATGATAGCATGCCAGTCAGTGGGTGAAGCAGCTGATTGGGAGATGAAAGAAGCCAGTGAAGGGCTGTATCACATTTTAAATGAAAATATATGTTTACTGAAACATGTGTTTCTCTCAAAACTGCACATTTGAGACCTATATAGTACATGGATGTTTATGGCAGAGAAAATGTATGCAACTACTTTGTTAGCTACAATTACTTTATTTGTGTGGCATACTGCAGCTAAAGACTTTAATACGACAGGAGTCAAAGTGAAAATGAAGTTAAAAAACAAGAGACTGGTGATAATGCTAATGAAAGGTAAGAAAATGTAAGTTTTACATTTCTCAGTGAACCTGGATCATAGCTGCTAACTCTAAACCTAACCTTACATCAAACCTTAACCCTGACCCTTTGTTGATACAATTGTGTACTTAGACATATCATGGGAAAAGATTTACACATTAAGTACATTGTAGCTATGCATAATAACATTGTAATAATGTGTACGCACATATGTATTTACTGTGTAACTACTATGTAATTACACCATAATTAGAAACACTTAATGTAAAGTGTCTGAGCTGGACAAAAGTGTTACCTCACAGACTTTCATTCACAGCTAGGCCTTGTTAACAGTACATTTTACATGAACTGCAATTTTACTATGTAAGACTCAAAACTAATTCACTACCCTCACTATGACATGAGTTCTTATGTGTCATAAATTACAATATTACTATACGTAATATAATTATAACGAAATAACTATATTAGGTACAGATGATGCATTGGCTCTGACATGTGACTCCGCAAGTGTATAATATTATAATACAGCAGGTCCAGTAGGGTAGACTTTACTGGAGATAGAACTGACCAAAGGAAAGCGTCAGAGAGGTACTTTATGTAGCTTGAGGTCCATTATGTCTGAAGGTTTATTCCAGTTATATATCGATATGGATTATGAAAGAGGTAAAAAAGCAGTTAGTATTTTAAGATGACTTTTCAGGCTACCAGAGCAAGTTTCTGTGTACTGATAATTTAAAATGGGCCAACCTTAAACAGACCATTGAAGTAAAAGATAACAGGCTATTTGATCATTGTATGAAAGCTCTGAGATATATCACTGGTTTAAGACAATAGGTATGTATAGCTGCCTCTACCTTTTCTTTTAACTACACAGGCCCATTATAAGCCAGTTAATTTGAGCATGGAAAGTGCATGGGTTGGGTAGCCATGGACAAACTATTGATTCAGAGTCACATGTAACTAAGAGTAGGTACTGTAAACACTTCAGATATATTTGCTGTTTATATGTAAAAAATATATTTGTACTTAGGGTGTGCACCCCAAGTGGCCATTTTAAACATCCGCACTGGCAAAAAAACAAACAAACATATTATGCAAATTCAGAAGGTATAAATATTTATTTAAGTCATGCCTTGATTGGTATCTATAGCAGTTAATTCACTGAATAGAAATATGAGACTCACAAAGTAATAAAACATATTTTCTTTAGAAATTCTGTAGAGAAAAAAAGGCTGTGACATTTGCAGCCTGTTTGTTACAATAATATATTTCACTGTTAATTTGAAATACAATGAAGTTAGAGGCTGTTTAATTTGTTTTTAAAATCTTCAGTTCTGTATCTATACACATCATACCATGTATTACAGTCAGTGGATATGATATGCAGGGATATAGAGCTATTTCACTATATGTTATATCCGTTTCTTTATTTTGTAAGCCTTTGAATAGCCCTGGCCTTGTAGGGAGTAACTGGCCTTTCATAACTCAGAGTGCAGCTGTGACCTCGGAGGGATGATAAAACCTTTGTTTCTGCTTAATAAGCTGTTTTGAGTCTATGTACAAACCATAATCATACCAATTAAAACTGGTCCTGGTCCGACATTGCAATTTTCCCTTTCCGGTCCAATGTTGGACCCTGTCCGACATCACCAAAAAGGTGTAAAAAATAGGTCTCTAGTCGTTTTTTTTCCGGAAAAAGCTGAGAAAACCATTCAATGGCTGAGTGAAACTGATAGGAACCGAGAGATCCCCGACACCACATAGATAACACGGACATAAACAAACAAGATAGCTGCTTCTGCATCCAGCACTGAAAGAATATCACAGACATTTGCAGAGCTTTTTTAGATGTTATAGTAATAAAATAATGACTTGCATTTGCATTTGAGTTTGGTGATAAAATGAGTGATCAGGAGATGATTTATCGGTATGCACTACTATGTAGAGGTATGTGAAAAATACAGCGAACGAGGGGTGGGACGGAGCTGGAGATGCAGTACTGAGTGTCCTGTTGATATGCAGTGCCTTTTAAACCTGTTTTACTGTGAAAAAATACTTTTAAACAGTGCATCTAAAATAAATTGCGCGTGTGAAAATAAATTGGACCTGACGCGTCTGAGACGCGCTGAATAAATGGACCGCTGTAGTTAAGGGAAGGCTGTAGTCAAGCAGTGCACACAGACCACATACAGAGAGGAGGGGCTTGTATGCCAATAAGACAGAGGCAGACTGACAAGATAATATAATTTACTGGTAAAGCTCACACTAATACCTTGATAATCCTGCTTCCCAACTCTATATCAGCACATTATGTGTGCATTTGTTTCACTACAGCATGTTACATTGGCATATGGAGCACATTTTGACCTTATGATTATATCTTAAGGTCAGTGATTTACTAAATGGAATGATGCTTGATTTTTTTTAACTTTCTTTTTAAGGGCAAACATGTTTTTGGAGAAATACATTTTTGGCTCAAGGCAAGTACACGAGCAACTGAACTACAGTGGCTCTCAAAAGTATTCACCTCCCTTGGACATTTTCCACATTTTATTGTGTTACAACATGGAATCAAAATGGATTTAATTAGGGGTTTTTGCCACTGATCAACACAAAAAAGTCCATAATGTCAAAGTGAAAAATAAAATCTACAAATTGTTCTAAATTAATTACAAATACAAAACAGAAAATAATTGATTGCATAAGTATTCACCCCCTTGAGTCAATATTTGGTAGAGGCACCTTTGGCAGCAATCACAGCCATGAGTCTATTTGGATAAGTCTCTACCAGCTTTGCACATCTGGACACTGCAACTTTTGCCCATTCTTTTGCAAAATTGCTCAAGTTCCGTCAAGTTGGATGGGGACCTTTGGTGAACAGCAATTTTCAACTCTTTTCACATATTCTCAATTGGATTGAGGTCCGGGCTTTGACTGGGCCACTCCAGGACATTGACCATTGGCTTTGGCTGTATGTTTGGGGTCATTGTCCTGCTGGAAGATCCCCAGGTCTCTTGCAGACTTCAGCAGGTTTTCCTCCAGGATTTTTCTGTACTTTGCTGCATCCATTTTACCCTCTATCTTCACGAGCTTTCCAGGCCCTGAAGCAGAGAAGCATCCCCATAGCATGATCCTGCCACCACCATGCTTCACGGTAGGGATGGTGTTCTCAGGATGATGTGTGGTGTTAGGCTTACACCAAACATAGCGCTTAGCATTGAGGCATAAAATCTTCTTCCACTTGGTCTCAGAGTCTCCCACATGCCTTCTGGCAAACTCTAGCCAAGATAGAGTTTTTTTCAACAATGGCTTTCTTTTTGCCACTCTCCCATAAAGGCCAGTTTTGTGAAGCACCCGGGCTATTGTTGCCATATGCACAGTGTCTCCCAGCTCAGCAGTGGAAGACTGTAACTCCTTTAGAGTTGTGTGACAGGGAGCGTGAGGATCTGAGCTGCAAATCTCCCTCCCGACCAAAGAGGGCGCTAAGCAGAGGTACTTGCACGCCTGTTCAGAGACGGGCCGGCTTGGAGAGAGGGGCGGAAAAGGAAGTCGGCCATCTTGGTGCAAGGCGGAATGACCTTATTAGGGGACAAGATTACTGTGATCAGCTGTGCTGCATTAGACAACTGGCAGGTGTGCTGAGTCACGCTGATCATGGGGTGGAGTCTCCTAGTATATAAGGGGTGTCTTTCTGTAAGTGTGGGGCTTTTGGAGGTAATACTAAACCTGGGTTGCTGAGCTGTGTGTTTGTTTTGTTTGTTTGTGTTCTACGTGTTTTTGATTTGTTTATCGTCAGGACCGGGGTCAGACGCCAAGGAGCTGCCGCACTACTGCCAGCACTTTTCACCTTGGACATCACACGCCCCGCACAACTGAACTGAACACTTCAGCACCTGCACTTTTAACCACCCCAAAAGTGCATCCAAAGAGCTGAGAGAGACTTGCTCTATTGGGACTTATGGTTTGTACTTTTGTTGCTTTGGACTGTCTTTCCCTTTTAATAAAGTTCGCCCTCTACCATTGTGGTAGAGTTTTTGCACCTCTACAAAGTGACTCTGTGACGTGTGTTCCACATCCACACCCACTGCGCTGTCACAAGTTGCCATAGGCCTCTTGGTGGCCTCCCTGACTAGTGCCCTTCTCGCCCGGATACTCTTTGAGGAGTTTTTGAGGAAGGCCTGTTCTAGACAGATTCACAGTTGTGCCATATTCTCTCCATTTCTTAATAATGGACTTTACTGTGCTCTGGGGGATATTCAATGCCTTGGAAATGTTCTTATATCCTACCCCTGACTGGTGCTTTTGAAGAACCTTATTCCGGATTTGCTTTGAATGTTCCTTCGTCTTCATGATGTAGTTTTTGTTAGGAAATGTACTAACCAACTGTGGGACCTCCCAGAGACAGATGTATTTAACCTAAAATCATGTGAAACACCTTCATTGCACACAGGTGGACTCCATTCAACTAATTATGTGACTTCTAAAGACAATTGGTTGCACCAGAGCTCATTTCGGTGTGTCATAGCAAAGGGGGTGAATACTTATACAATCAATTAGTTTCTGTTTTGTATTTGTAATTAATTTAGAACAATTTGTAGATTTTAATTTTCACTTTGACATGACAGACTTTTTTTGTGTTGATCAGTGGCAAAAATTCCTAATTAAATCCATTTTGATTCCATGTTGTAACACAATAAAATGTGGAAAAGTCCAAGGAGGGTGAGTACTTTTGAGAGCCACTGTATGTTATCCAGTCGCTCAGATTCCATGACATTATCATTTTCATAGAGGAGTTTCTCAAGCATTGCAATGTGAAGCATTCAGATATGAACAATGTCAGTCTTTAAAACTTGAGAACAGAGTCTTGTGACAAGCTGGTTCGTGTGGTGATGTCAGACCAGGAAGAGAATGGACACAGCATGTTTAGTGAATGCGCTGCTGCGCTGGTTTATTATAAATGAACAAATAAAAAGGTTGAACAAAACAGAAACACTGAACAAACAAAATAGCACACTGGCCAAAATAGACAAACAAAACAGACAAGTATTGTGATGGTATCAAGCCAGCACAAGTAGCAATTGTTATGATTTATTTTTAGTTCTCTGTAACGCACGTTTCATTCCGCCTCTGAACACACTAACCTCTTTCTCACCCGTAATCACCCGATTTATACACTAGTAGCTACAGCCTTAATTAATAATTTAAACATTTATTCATTTCACGTCTCCAGCCACATTCCCATGTGTTTTTACAGGGAGGATTTTAACTGCCTCCCTGTCACCACTATTCCACACACACACAAACCCACATCCCTGTGCTCATATACCAATATACATTAACTCCCCTGTGATACATAACCCTAACTATACAAAATAACCAAAAAATACAACCAGGGGCGGGGGTACCCCATCACAAGTCCTTAAAGAAATGAATACCAAAACAGATGAGAGAATGAGCAGCCATAACAAATACATTCACTCAAACATCTAATGGAAACTAATAACATTCCTGAAATACTTTTTTTAAAAAGTCAGTTCCTTAATACAAATTGGGTGTGTATTATATTTATTTACAAAAACAACATGTAAGCTGTATAATATTTTTCTAGTGGTAGCGTTCCCATCTCCCACCCATTTACAGATCCGGATTTAGCAACCCACTGTTGCCACCCTGTTATTTGAAAAGTAAATAATCTCTGCTCAAACACAGAAGAAACATGTTTACAACACAATTGAGCTCTATGAGCACTATGAGCTCTGCAGACAAACTCAGCAACTGCTGATGAACTGATGACCAGCCAAGCCATGACATCAGAACTGCACCAGCATACACCATGTCACTGCTGAAATGTCCCTCAGAGAGGAAGAATAAAGTAAACACCAAAACCAAAAACAGGGTCCATTATCACCTGGTCTTTAATGCTTGATAACAGCCTCTGTGCCAAGATTGCGCTAGTAAATCACTATAGATCAATTTGATGGTAAAATAAACTCTCTTCTACTGGGTTATAATAGCATTATTGGTTTATTTTTTGTGTTTACTCTCATACTCAGCAGGCGTTCTGGTATGTGAGTTGAGAAAATCATTAATTCTTTATTCCAAATGGCAAGCTCCTGGTGGACTGTATATAAATTACGTGTGTTATTCTATATTTTAGGAGGTGTGTTTAGTGATCATTAAGGTTATTGCAAATCCAAGAGTCCTTGGAGTTTATAAACTCTATGGGAGAACCTGATCTTACAAACTTCTGGTCAGCATATTCAATATGGAATGCCAGTGAATGCTGTTTCATCTCAGTAATACTGAAGAAAAATGTAATTTTGGGAGAACAATCAACACTTGGGATCTAGAAGCTTGTAATTTCCCAAACGGGCATCACCACACTGGGATCTTGTAGCCAGTGAAATCAGAACTGTATAAAACTGTTACTAGGAGACAACCATATGTTATCATTGGAAATCCAACACATTTCAGGGGATTTGAAGAATTGAAAATAAAGTATAGGTCTTCTTTCGCTCTCCTGGAGTCTTGGTCAGTACGCCACCCAGTGCCAAACTGGATCTTTTAAAATGAAGGAGGGAAACACAATGAGACTCTTTCTTTGAAGATAAACCGTCTTGTAAATGACTTCTTTTGAAATAAAAATGCATCGCTTTGTATTCCTGTTAATGGTTGTTTCCAAAGATCTAGTTTAAATGTGCAATAATGTTCAAATATTGTGCGGTGGATTCTCTTGTTTTTATTTGTATTGCTCTTTTGTAATTTATCAGATTTAAATCTATGGAGCAATCCATTGACACCGGAGCAATACACTTCATAGGCAGAACTCGTTTTGTAGATATCACATCTCTATATGGCTGATGCCTTTATTCAAACTTCACACTACTGTGACTCTCATTACTAAGGGAGTTCAGCTTTAATTAGATTTAAGCTGATGCAATGTGATCTGTCCCAGCCAAAGTAGGGGGTTGGATTCCATCCTGGTCATTAGATACATCTTGTTGAGATCCCAGCAATAGTATCAAAGAGGCTCTTGCTATGTCTGAACTGCCTAGAGTTATTAAAGATGTGGTACAACAACCTGTATCAAATATGTCATCCCCCACCAAAACTGCAGTCATTATCTTGATGAAAAAGTTGATGATCATGACTCATATCAACAGTATGTATATAATACGAAATTGCAATTAAATGTTTAATCACAATTTGATATTGTGATATATGCAAAAATGTAAGTGAGCCATACATTATTATTTATTTGTTTATTTAGCAGACGCCTTTATCCAAGGCGACTTACAGGGATGGATGTACGTACATACAGACACCCCCATATATCCCCAGAATCGGTTATTCTCAATAGCATACACAGTAAATAATGTTCATAGCAAGTTTGTTGACAATTGGATATGCGGTTCTCCAGATCTATGGAAAAATGTGAAGTGTGACGTACAGATGTATGGATAGACGTACAGTAAGTACGGATGTATGGATAGACGTACAGTAAGTACATATGTATGGTTAGACGTACAGTAAGTACATATGTATGGTTAGACGTACAGTAAGTACGGATGTATGGATAGACTTACAGCAAGTAGAGATGTATGGATAGACGTACAGTAAGTACATATGTATGGATAGACTTACAGTAAGTACAGATGTATGGATAGACTTACAGTAAGTAGAGATGTATGTCTAAACGTACAGTAAGTAGAGATGTATGGATAGATGTACAGTAAGTAGAGATGTATGGCTAGACGTACAGTAAGTACGGATGTATGGCTAGACGTACAGTAAGTACATATGTATGGATAGACGTACAGTAAGTACGGATGTATGGATAGACTTACAGTAAGTAGAGATGTATGTCTAAACGTACAGTAAGTAGAGATGTATGGATAGATGTACAGTAAGTATGGATGTATGTATAGACGTACAGTAAGTAGAGATGTATGTCTAAACATACAGTAAGTAGAGATGTATGGATAGATGTACAGTAAGTATGGATGTATGTATAGACGTACAGTAAGTAGAGATGTATGGATAGACGTACAGTAAGTAGAGATGTATGGATAGACGTACAGTAAGTACGGATGTATGGATAGATGTACAGTAAGTACATATGTATGGATAGACTTACAGTAAGTACATACCTGTATGTATGGATAGACGTAAAGTAAGTATGGATGTTCCTTCATCGTTCCCACTAAATCTGCTTCGCAGGGAATTTAAAATAAGTCTCACCATACACACACTAAAAAAAATAAAAAAGCACTGTATACAATGTAAACAGCTAGTGTTTCTCCCTCTGTTACATTGTCAGTCACACAACTGAAATCAATGCCATTCTCCACAAGCGTCTTAATGATATCCTGACCTACTACTGTTGTGTGGTTTGAGTCAAGATGCCGTGTATCTACTAAGTAAGCAGTAAGTTCCTCTGAATTAGCAGTTGTAAAGCTCTGTGGGATGAAATAATGTACAAAACACAGTTACCCTGATCATCAGTGTCATTTTCCATTTAAATATTCTTTGTGTGCTGCATACACTTTAGGGAGATACCCTCATCTGAGTGTCACTGTTAGGCACGGCTCCACATTTCTGGATTTTTGTAATATTTCACTGACCGGCCGTTGTGTCAGTCTGTTCGCTGCACAAAGGGTTCCACTAATTCACTATTCTGTGTTTCTTCACTTTCTGTGCTCTTTTTAAACATTCCTGTGATTGTGACCGGCTAGTCTGGTAATTGTTTAGCCTGAACTTCAAGTTTGATTTTCTTGTTTTTGTGTACTGTGCTGTCAAGATGCTTACCAATCGTACCTTCTCTTAGATGATCCAAAGACACATTACAAGTTGAGCAACAGAATCCCACCATCTCCGTGCAACATCCCCTTTTCTTAGCTCTGAATGCGATCTTCTGTTGAAATTAATTTAGCTTTTTTTGAATTGTCACCCATCTGCATTGTTAATCATAGACTGCAAGCTAATAAATTAACAACATCTAAACCACTATTTTAAACTTACCGCCTCTGACTCGCATGTTATGTCATTGTACAATATGAGGAATTCACCAATCATGAAGCTGGTGTTTGTTTGACCCCGTTGCCGTAGTAACCAAATGTACAGCATTGACACCAGACCATGTACAGCTACTGTAGCGCTGCTTCTACTTGATAATAGAATGAAATAAACAGAGGAGGTGAAGAGTACAGTAACGTGAAATACTGTAAGGAAAATAAAATGTATATTTTTAACGGTAGGCAGTCAAATACATGATTTCTGTGAAATTCGTGATATCGTGAATTTCCTAGGGCCCTACATATAAGGCTAGTATGATCTGTGCTCAATCTGTATCTAGTTATTACCTCCTCCTCCCACAGCCCTAGTAACATCCGCCTGGTCCAAAATACTCTCTCCCTGATTCTTCTTCTCGCTCTCCTGTGCAGCTCTTCTGCTAGTTCTGTGACACCGTCTCGTTTCAATAAGCAGTACTTTTAACACAAGCTGAGGCACCTAGTAAAGTTAGCGCACTTAAATGAATATGGTCTTGTGGTGGAGTGTCCCGCCCCTTTGTTTATTATTTATTTATTATGATTTGTTTATTATGATTTGTTTATTACGACGGAAGCCGATTTTTGTTATTTGTTATTTTGTGTTTAAAAGCCTTGTGAGGATGCATGACTGATCAGCTAGTGATTTATTTAACTAGCTGACAGTCACGCATCCTTACTAAACTCATGCAGACTGTGGCCGAGGGGTAACCAGGGAGAGAGGCAGATAGATAAGTTCCTGCTTTTTGTAATTGTAACTACTACATTTGGTGACATTGTAAGGTGGTGTTTGAATTGGCTGAGTTTGTGTGTGATTAGTACCAGGTGAGTGGCTAAATTGATTAGCAGTTGATTTTGCTATTTGATTGGTTTCCACACAGTTTAGTTGGTTCTTTTGCCAAGCAGGGGTAACAACATTTATTCAAGCAGCTTATTTTAGCGCCAGCACGAAGCGCCAGCCAACAGAAGAGCCTCAACAAAAGAGCCGGGAGTCTAGCTGTGGGAGTCGACAGGTAACCAGGTAACCAGGTAACCAGCATTTGAAGCAAGATAGGTATTTGATCCTGCTCCTAGTAATTTTTCCATTAACTATAGTATTACCTGGTGTTTCTAATTGGGGAGGAGTGTGTGATTTTATCCCAGGCAGTGTGCTTATTTTGAGTACTTAATTTGTAATTTGTAAATTTGAATCAGGGTGGGTTAACTTGATTAGAGCAGTTTGCATTTGAATTGGTCTCCACACAGCTCCTGCAGTTGTGTGATCCCATCAAAGTGTGTGAAACTATTGTCTCCAGAGCAGTTAGCAGCTAGTTCCCTTGCTAAGTGAAGGGAGTTATTTAAGAGTGGGCATCTGGTAATTAGTTCAGTCTTCAGGGAACCAGGGAGAGAGGCAGATAGATAAGTTCCTGCTTTTTGTAATTGTAACTACTACATTTGGTGACATTGTAAGGTGGTGTTTGAATTGGCTGAGTTTGTGTGTGATTAGTACCAGGTGAGTGGCTAAATTGATTAGCAGTTGATTTTGCTATTTGATTGGTTTCCACACAGTTTAGTTGGTTCTTTTGCCAAGCAGGGGTAACAACATTTATTCAAGCAGCTTATTTTAGCGCCAGCACGAAGCGCCAGCCAACAGAAGAGCCTCAACAAAAGAGCCGGGAGTCTAGCTGTGGGAGTCCAGCGAGGGGAGGCCTGCGCTGAGACGCTGTTCGACTAGATCCGAACCTCCCAGCGCTCTGGAAGAAGCCATCTACTAGTCAGGTCTGTATCCTCCACCCCACTGCTCCTACTGTGCCTTTTGTCTTGCTTGTCCTGCTATGACTGTCTCTCACATCCCTGTTCTGTCCTCCCGTCCTCGTCCTCTGCCCTCCCTCCGCTGTTGCTCCTCCAACCCCTCTAACCTCATTTCTCTGCCTCTCCCCCCCTCCCGCACACTCTCTGGTGCACTCTGGAACTGTCACTCTTCTGCTAACAAAGCTGATTTCATCTCTGCCTTTGCCTCCCACCTCTCGCTCGATTTCCTTGCTCTCACTGAAACCTGGCTGTCCCCTGATAACACTGTTACTCCTGCTGCCCTGTCCTCTCTCTACGTCCTGTCCCATACCCCGCGTCTCACCGGACGGGGAGGTGGGACGGGTCTTCTCCTCTCTCCCTCCTTACTCTTTTCTGTCCCCTCTGATCTCACCTCCCTCTCTGTCACTACCTTTGAATTTCATGCAGTCCAACTAACCTCTCCCTGTCAACTCCTGCTCATTGTTTTGTACCGCCCCCCTGGGCCTCTCACTCACTTTCTGGATGAACTCGACTATCTACTCTCCTCCCTCCCCTCTCTGTCTACCCCGACTGTCCTGTTGGGTGACTTCAACATCCATCTCTCCAACCCCAGCCACTCTGCTGGATTCCTCCCTCTCCTTCACTCCTTCGACTTCTGTCTCTCTCCGTCCCCTCCTACCCACAAAGCTGGCCGTCAACTGGACCTCACCTTCTCCAGGGCCTGCTGCCCCTCCAACCTCTCTGTCACCCCCCTGGACCTCTCTGATCACTATTTCATCTCTTTTTCTCTGTCTCTCCCCCCTCTCCCTGCTCCTCCTACCCCCACTGTCACCTCTCGCCGTAACCTCCGCTCTCTCTCCCCCTCTGTCCTTGCCTCCACTGCTCTCTCTCACCTCCCTCCTATCGACTCCTTTTCACAACTCTCCGTAGACTCTGCTACCTCCACCCTCTTCTCCTCACTCACCTCCTCCCTCGACTCCCTCTGTCCCCTCACCTCCCGACCCGCTCGCCCCTCCCCTCCCCATCCCTGGCTCTCCTCTGTGCTCCGCTCGGCAAGAATCACACTGCGATCTGCTGAAAAGAAATGGAAGAGAACCAAACTCCCTGCTGCCCTAGACCTTTACCGCACTCTTCTCTCCTCCTTCTCCTCTACTCTCTCCTCTGCTAAATGTGCTTATTTCCAATCTGTAATCCAAGCCTCCACTAACAACCCACGTAAACTATTCTCTACCTTCTCCTCCCTCCTAAACCCTCCCCCCCCTCCTCCTCCCTCCTCTATCTCCCCTGACGACTTTGCCTCCTTCTTCTCTTCTAAAATCTCAGATATCCGCAAACTCTTTAACACCTCTCCCTCCCCCGCACCCCCTCCTGCTCCAACCCCTACACCCACTACATCCCCTACTAACTCGCCCTCCCTCTCCACCTTCTTGCCCCTCTCAGACTCTGACCTCTCCTCCCTGCTCCAGGGTCACAAACCCACCACGTGTGCCTTGGACCCCCTCCCCACTCACCTCTTTCAAGCTGCTGCTCCTGCTCTACTCCCCTTCATCTCCTCCCTCCTCAACACCTCTCTACTTTCTGGCATCTTCCCCTCTGCCTTCAAAAAAGCCTCTATCACTCCCCTCCTCAAAAAACCTACCCTCGACCCCACCTCCCTCCAGAGCTACCGTCCTGTCTCCCTCCTACCCTTCCTCTCCAAAACCCTCGAGCGGACTGTACACCGCCAGCTCTCTGCTTTCCTGTCCAACCACTCTCTGCTTGACCCTCTCCAATCTGGCTTCCGCTCTGCTCACTCCACTGAAACCGCCCTTCTCTCTGTCACCAACTCACTTAAGTGTGCCCGAGCTGCCTCTCTCTCCTCTGTCCTAATTCTCCTCGACCTCTCTGCTGCCTTTGACACTGTTGATCACTCTATTCTACAATCATCTCTTGCTGACCTGGGGATCTCTGGCACTGCTCTGGCCTGGTTCTCCTCCTACCTCTCCAACCGCACTTACCAGGTAACCTGGCGTGGAGCAACCTCCACACCTCACCCTCTCTTGACTGGAGTCCCCCAAGGGTCAGTCTTGGGTCCTCTCCTGTTCTCTCTCTACACCCGCTCCCTGGGCCCCCTCATCGCATCCTATGGTTTCTCATACCATTTCTATGCTGATGATGCTCAGATTTTCCTCTCCTTCCCCACCTCTGACTCCACCATCTCCTCCCGTATCTCTACCTGTCTGTCTGCTATTTCCTCCTGGATGCACTCGCATCACCTCAAACTCAACCTCTCTAAATCTGACCTCCTTTTCTTTCCCTCCTCCTCCCCCTCCTCTGATCTCTCTATCTCTGTTCCTCTGGAATCTACCACACTCTCTCCCTCTTCCTCAGCTAAAAACCTTGGAGTCACCCTGGACCCCTGCCTCTCTTATTCCCAGCACATCTCCACTCTGGCACGCACTTGCAGATTCTTCCTGAGCAACATCCGAAGAATCCGACCCTTCCTCACCAACTATGCTACCCAGCTCCTGGTCCAGGCCCTGGTACTCTCCCGCCTAGACTACTGCAACTCCCTCCTGGCTGGCCTCCCTGCGTCCGCCACCCGTCCGCTCCAGCTCATCCAGAACTCTGCTGCTCGCCTGGTGTTCTCTCTACCTCGCTTCGCCCACGCTACTCCACTACTCCGCTCGCTCCACTGGCTCCCGATCACCGCTCGCATCCAGTTCAAGACTCTTGTACTAGCCTACAGATGCCTTGATCAGACTGCACCCAGCTACCTCCAGACCCTCATCTCTCCCTACACCCCCACTCGACCTCTCCGCTCCGCCTGCACTAGAAGACTGGCTCTACCTCCGCTACGCTCCCCTGCCTCCCGAGCCCGCTCCTTCTCCACCCTTGCTCCGCAGTGGTGGAACGACCTTCCTACAGATGTCAGGACTGCCCAGTCCCTGACCACATTCCGGCGCCTCCTTAAGACTCACCTCTTCAAACAGCACCTGTAGAACTCCTCTGTTGTATCCTGGGACACTATCACCCTTCATTTAAATATGCTTTATTTTGCTCTTATCTGCCCCCTATTTTACTGCATTTAATCCTGTACCTCAGAATATTGTAATCTCCCAAGTGTTTAATCTGTAGTACTTTGTACTTAATCATATCCTGATGTAACTATCACTACTTAATCATATCCTGATGTAACTTTCACTATTATCTGCTGTATTATTGAATTGTGGTTTGTCACACTTGAGAATTATTGTATTTCTTGTTCTTATTGTATGACTTATATTGTAACACTTGAATGTATTTGTATTTGCTTGCGATTGTAAGTCGCCCTGGATAAGGGCGTCTGCTAAGAAATAAATAATAATAATAATAATAATAAGATAATTAACATCTAGTTAACCCCTTGGCCAGAGTATAAGAACTTGCAGCTGTCCATGCTGGGGAGTGTACAGAGAAGAGTATATTAGGCATGAGAGCGAGGAGAGAGAAAACGAAACGAAACTTACCCTACAAATAACTGCTAAGCGTGCTGGTTTACACCAGCACGATATTTATTTGTTTGGCCAACGTGCCTTTTTGTTTGTTATGTTTTGTGCTGTTTGTTTAAACCTTTTGTTTTTGATTTATTGAATAAATACGCTGAGCGCCGTAGCGCTGCAGCTTCACCCATTCCATCCATTGTTTCTGGTACTTCCTGGTCCGTGACGTCACCACACACGCCACTCAACAGCGGCTCGACCACTGGTCTGCATATTAAATACCTCCCTTGAGGTATTTTGTGATGTAATTTGCATACATTTCCACACATTAACATTATTCATTCTATTTAAATGATTCGAACACGGTACTTTTTCAACACACTTTTTTCCACGCGCTAGGTTGCCAGCTGCTAGTTAGTGAATACAGCAGGTGTACAAAGGAGTAAAGGGCTTACTGTGTGCAAAACACGTTACCGCTGTGTGGCGGAGTGTCCCGCCCCTATTTATTATTATTTGTATTTTTGTTTACAGCGCGGGTAAAAGCGCAGCGTCTTTTATTATTTTATATTTAAAAACCCCATGAGGATGCATGGCTGATCAGCTACTGATTATTTAACTAGCTGACAGTCATGCATCCTTACCAAACGCGTGCAGACTCTGGCCGAGGGATAATAAGATAATTACCAACTAGTTAATCCCTCGGCCAGAGTATATAAACCTGCAGCTCTCTGCACTTGAGGTTGGGTGTACAGAGGAGAGTACAGGGAGCGAAGAGAGCGAGCAACATTCGAAAAACAATTGCTAAAACATGCTGGATTGTCCAGCACGACACTTACTTGTTTGTTTGTTTATTCGTTTGGCCCTCGTGCCCTTTTGTTTTGTGTTTTGTTGTTTTGTTTAAATCTTTTGTTTGGTTTGTTAATAAATACGCTGAGTGCCATTGCACTCAGCTTCACCCGCCCATCCACTGTTTTGGTTTGAGTTACTTCCTGGTCCGTGACGTCATCAACCTCACGACTGCGAGCCAGACTGCCACACGCTGTTTAGTGAATGAGACCCTATTGTGTTCTGTGTTGGTGAGGCTTGTCCTTCGTACACTGAAACAAGCAATACCAGTTTAAATGTGTTCCATGTTGGTGAGGCTTGTCCTTCGTACACTGAAACAAGCAATACCAGTTTAAATGTGTTCCGTGTTGGTGAGGCTTTCCCTTCATACACTGAAACAAGCAATACCAGTTTAAGTGTGTTCCGTGTTGGTGAGGCTTGCCCTTCATACACTGAAACAAGCAATACCAGTTTAAGTGTGTTCCGTGTTGGTGAGGCTTGTCCTTCATACACTGAAACAAGCAATACCAGTTTAAGTGTGTTCCGTGTTGGTGAGGCTTGTCCTTCATACACTGAAACAAGCAATACCAGTTTAAGTGTGTTCCGTGTTGGTGAGGCTTGTCCTTCATACACTGAAACAAGCAGGCTCTGGCAGATCGGCATCTTTTTTTCCTGTGGGCGTTTCTGCAACCAAGGTCTTGACCTATTATTGTCTCTCACATGGCAGTAAATGAGTCTTGGACCTAAAGCTGGGGAGAGCAATGGGAAAATAATTGACAGTAGCAGATTTTAAATAAACATAAGCTGCAGTTAGCAGTGTGAGGCATCGATCAATCATCTTTGATGTTGTAATTAAAATTGCTTGCTTGCATGCACCAAGTGGGAATATGGCATTCCACTGAATTAAAATCAAGAGACAGTGTTCATACTTTATATGTTTAACCCTACCAGAGCCCTGTGTTGATTTAAATCTTCAATTTTAACTGGCTCTCATACCCACAAACCTAAAAAGCGCTGATTCAACACTAACATAAAGACCAGCTTCAATATCTGAAAGACCCTTGAGATCTTGGAAAGAATAGGATTAAAGTAGAAAGCAACTGCCTCTCTTCGTTGGCCCGGACTGTTTATTTATGTTTTTAAATGACGCATTTATTCTTTCAGAATTCAAGTATTATAAGAAGTATATTGTCACAAAGACGGCTGCAGTGGGTGACGTCAGACCAGAAACAGGAAGTAACAGACAGAGACAGTGAGGTTGGTGAAGCTGAGCACTTGGTTGTGCTCAGCATTTAATAAACAAAATAAGAGAATACAAAAAAACAGGACACGGCACTTGCGGCCAAAATAAACAGGTAAACAAAAACGAACAGACACTTAACAAACAGTGAATGGACAGACAAACGGTGAGTGAAGCAAAACAAACTTTCTTTCTTTCTTTCTTTCTTTCTTTCTTTCTTTCTTTCTCCTCTCTCTCTCTCCCGTTCTCCACTCACGAACACCCAACCCCGAGTGAGAGCTACGTGTCTCTATATATACTGTTGTGCTGGGATTCAATTACTAATTAATTGTTCACTTGAATCCCAGCACGTGAATTCATTACGTGCAACCCCGTGCTCACATATTATTACATACTTTAAATGCACGTGAAGTGATCCCGTGCCTAAATATAAATCTACATTTTTAAATCACACATGAAACACAGACCCGTTTATATCCCGTGTACCAATGACTATACACCAACATTAACACACGCAACATACAACATATAACACACAAATGCACACAGGGGCGGGACACATTGCCACATATACCCCCCCTTGTGCGCAGCACACATGGCCTCAACGGCCACCTCCCCCCTTAAAAACCCAGCAGTCCAGAACAAAGTCTCGGGCTGGGAAGGGAGGCTTCAGTGGGCCCATAGCTGGCAATGCTGTCAGCATCCCTGCCGGTAGTGGCACGGCTGACAGCATGCTGGTCCACTCCTGCAGCGAAACTGCTGCTGGGGAAAGTGGTCTCCTGACCTCTTACAAAGATGGGCCCATCGACAAACTCTTGAAAGCTCTGTTTAAAAAAGGATTGCCCACTGAAGTAGGAAGCGATCGGGCTGCTTTTATTTCATGCTGCAATTCCATATCAACCGAGCCTGTTTTTTTCCCCTCAAAAGGCACAGCAGAGATCCAAACTTGTCAGTTCATGCTCCATCCCTGCAGTACAGGCTTCATTTGTTTCTGTTTCAGCTACCACAACCCCTCAGCTCTCAGTTTCATCTGATCCTTCCTCCGATTTAAGTTTTCATATTTTTAACGATATCAAGCAACTAATTCATCCTCTTTCCACCTCCATTTCTACAGTATCTGATCGCCTGGATGCTCTTGATAACAGAATCACTTGCTTGGGACCAGCAGCCATTTCATCCTCATCAGGGACACCAGCAGCAGCGCTTCACTCTAGCACTGCCTCTAGTTCAGGATTCTCTTCTGCTTCAGTTGGTCATAGCAACTCTCTCTCATCTCAACTGAGACACAATATTATTGAAGGCAAAGACATTAATTTGGTCTCTATTCTTATTGCAACCTTTGAATTTCGGGATCACAGCGTAGTTGACTGTGGAGATCTGTCTGTTACTCTAAAATCACAGGATCCTAGGCTGTCTAAAAAAAACTCACGCTTGGAGAATTTGTGCTTGGATTTTCTGTTTTTCGCGATGTCCTTTGTGAAGTTTATGCTCACAACGACAAGAACTGGACTCATATTTACTTAACATCGTTACTCCCTCAGTCAGATATAGCGGTACCATTTTTTATGAGTATCATAAAGCCTTTTCAGCCAACGCAGCTTCTCGGTTAACATTGGACAATACACTGATTGATTGGTCTCAACGTGATCATGAGCTAACGCTTGCAGAGTTTGTGCTTCCACCGCCCATTCTACCTCTCTGTGTCCAAATGCAGCCTCCTCTTCAGTCTCCTCATCAGCCTCAAATGATTCTTCCCCTGCTCTCGACAACACTTATTTTTTTAGGAATCATGCATCTGCAGTTCCTCCTATCCATTATTGCTTATAAAGACCCAGAGAATAAACGTATATTATGTCATTGCAATCACTCAGGTGAAACAATGTCTTGTAATCTGCCCAAACATCAATATTTTTCAACAAAACAGGAAGTATTGTAAGGTCCCTCGAGTCATAGAATAACCCATTTTTATATATGTATCTCTAAGCAGAATACATAATAAAAATGACTTAAAAAACACACACACACAAAAAAAAAAGAAATAGTGTGAAAAAATAAAAAGCTAAATGTTTGTATGATTTCTGAAGTACTTGATAATGTTCCCCAGAGTGCTCTGAAAAAAGGACACCATTTGCAAGATGCTACTGTAAAAAAATTTGTTTTAGTGAATTCTTATAGGAAGAGAGTCAACTACAGCCAAAAAGCCCCTGCTCCTGGGCAACCCACTTAAAAATGCTTGCTCCTGAAAGGGTTAAGCTGTACTGTCGTTTGCGTTTCCTTCAGCCAGATGCTATGTCTAAAAGATTGTGACAACTCTGGAAATGTGTGTTATGTCTGTCAAACTTCCAGGAATGTGGTTCAAACAGGACGGCACCTGTGTGTTTATTATTTACAGTGCTTAAAAAAAAACATCCAAGATAAACAAACAAAAGCCTAACTCCTTTATGGATTTCTAACTATACAAGCAAGTATCCCTAACTAACAGTCCGGGCAGCTAAGCTGCTTACCGGCTCCAAAACACCAGGACTTTTAAGTCCTACCTTGCACGAAAGACTCGGTTCTTGTTTCCCTTTTCACACAGCTCACAGCTCATTCTCCAACTCTCCTCAACCAACAGGTTGACCCTGCCATTTTTAAAAGGCTCCCAATTGTTTAATTGAAGGCAGCTGTTGAATCAATTACACAATCAATGCTGCCCATTGGTCCCATGGCCTCCTGGGAATTGAAGTCCTGTTGCGCCAGACCAACAGGACTACATTTCCTTAAAACAGGTAGAGACTGCACAAAATCCATGGCCCAAAATACGGGCCCTCGACTACAGTGCCCCACACCTCATCACAATATATATTTTTATATATATATATATATATATATATATATATATATTGTAATGGAGTGGGCTTTCTTATTAAAGATATACAGGCTTTAGGACCCTGGGGATTAGGAGAGGACACTCCATCTTGGTAACACTGAAGTAACAGGAGGCCATTTTGCTAAAGGCCTCCTAAATGGGTTAAATTATTTGTTAATTGTTTTGGCAGTGGGTCTGATTGGGGTAAATTAGAGCCAGCTGCCCACACTTATGACTGTGGGGCATATAAACCTCACAGTTGGTTAATTCGGGGCTGTCAGGTTGGAGAAGGCAGTCAAGTAAAGTGAGTACTGTGTGTCAGTCTTCTGAAATGGGAAACAGAGTTAAAGAAACTGAAGATCAGTTGTATACTTTGAAAAGAGAGACTGAGTGTTTGAAACAGGAGCTTGAACACAAAGAAGAGGGTTTTGAGAAGTTGAAAATAGAAGCGCTGAAGAGTAAAGAAGAAATGCACCGAGCAGCAGAGAAATGCAGTGCGGATGTACAGCAGATTTTAAAGGGAAAGAACAGTGAAATACAAGAAGTGCAGAACTTTCACAGAATCAAGCAGAAGGAGATGGAAGAGACAGTTAGTGAACTGGAGAGGGAAGTCCAAAGTCTTGTGCGAGAGTTACAGGTTGTCCAAGAGAGCAAGGGGAACCAGATTGCAGAGCTGAAGAAAAGCGCTGATTATTTGAAAGCTGAGTGGGAAGAAAAGTTACAGTGTGTTGTGAGTAAAATGAAACGGGAGAAGTTCGAACTTCAAAAGAAATACAGGGAAAGTAGTGAAGACGCAAACTCTCACCTGTCCCAGCTAGAGACCCGAGTGCAACAGCTGACAGTGGAGGTTGAGGATAGCACCTTGCAGTGTCAGAAACTGACCCAGGAGAAAGTAGTCTTGGAGCAACAGCAAGTGAACAGCATTACAGGGCTATATGAGGTTAATCTAAAGTATAATGCCATGTGGGAAGAAAAGGAAGTGCTTGGAAAGAAGCTTGTAGAAGCAAATAAAGAAGTTGAAAAACACTCCACTAGAGTGAAGCAGCTTACACAAGAGAAGGAGAGGTTGCAGGAACTGTACAAGATGAAGGAAAGTGAAGCTGCCGGAGGGAGCCGGGAGAGTGACACTCTGAAAAAAGAAAGCTAACAAAAAGTGGAAGGACATCATAAACAAACTGGCAGGTGAACAAAGTAACTAAATAATGTAATGGATTTTGGCGGGTATTAAAACTAAAGACGGTGTAATGAATAAGTTTGTAAATGATAACGGTGTGTTAATTAAGGGAAAGTAAATATAGCATAGAGTTGGTATGCCCGACCCCACAAGATCGTGCAGAGGGGGAGGATATGTAATGGAGTGGGCTTTCTTATTAAAGATATACAGGCTTTAGGACCCTGGGGATTAGGAGAGGACACTCCATCTTGGTAACACTGAAGTAACAGGAGGCCATTTTGCTAAAGGCCTCCTAAATGGGTTAAATTATTTGTTAATTGTTTTGGCAGTGGGTCTGATTGGGGTAAATTAGAGCCAGCTGCCCACACTTATGACTGTGGGGCATATAAACCTCACAGTTGGTTAATTCGGGGCTGTCAGGTTGGAGAAGGCAGTCAAGTAAAGTGAGTACTGTGTGTACTGGATTGTATGTTTGGGTCGGTAAGCAGCTTAGCTGCCCGACGCTCAGTCAGGGACTGTATTGGGTTTAGGAAGTACTCCTGAGAGGAGTTAGGTTTTGTTTTGCTTATTTTGTTTGGCTGTAATTGCAAATAAAGATACAGGCACTGTCCTGTTTAACTGAGAACAAAGTGTGGAACTGCTTTATTTTGTATCAGAATACGGGGCTGGTAAGAGCAGACACCTGGAACAGTAAATACAGAGGGGTGACTTTATCACAATATATATATATATATATATATATATATATATATATATATATATATATATATATATATATATATATATATATATATACACAGTATATATATACAGTATATATATATATATATATATATATATATATATATATATATATATATATACTGTACATTACCAGTTACACTACAACCTAGAATACTGAATTTAACAGATCTGGTTTTGGTATAATGTAAGCTTTCAAGTTTCAGATGAACAAAGGTACCTTACTGAGTGCTATTTTATTTAGGTTAGCTGAAGAGAAATGTACTTTATTGAGTGATATTTTATTTTAGTTAGCTGAAGAAAAAGTATGATATAGCTGTTAATTTTCTGATACTGTTTGAAAGAAATAGATTGAATAAAGAGAAAATTCAGCTTACTTGCGACTAAAATGATATGATGTGCAGATGTGAAACGAGAGCACCAATTAGCAGATGTTGCAAGCTGCAGTCTTTTTTTCTTTATTCTGAGATATTGTGAAATATTAGGTATACTTTTCATTTGCTATTTTGCCAAAGTTTTTTGAAGCACCCGCTGGCATTTTTTAAGATTTCTTTTTCGTGCACAATTTTTTTATACTGCATTCAGGTAGATAAGATAATCGATCAATTATTTTTTAATCACTCAAAGCCCACAGGTGTGCTTAATTGATTGATCCTTAATTGATTAAAATCCCTAGTAAATACACAATACTGGCCCTGCTTTTTGGATAAAGCTATATGGTTTTTATACAGGATTAAGCTATGACAGAATATTGCTTTGCTTTAGAAGTGTGTATAGTATTTAAGGGGTATGTATAATATGTTCTTAACCTTTCTTATATTGTACTTGACTTTTTTGTATATGAATGATTTGCAAAGCTAGATATCAAACATTAAAACAATGACTGTAGCAAAATCTACAATAAGAACACACATACAAATATCAAACAGTTTACAAATAAAATATTTAGAAAATAAGCCACCCCATTTACTGAGCTTTTGGTATACAATTATTATCAAAATATACAAGGACAATACAACTGTCTGTTTAAAATGAGATTAGGAGCAGGAGGACTGACTGTGTTGAATGAATATATGCTGTGTTCCTTTGGAACCCTGTTTCTACAGCAATTCAGTTTGATGCTGCCTGCTACATGCAAACACAATTTTAACTTAAAGAATTGTCCATTTGACCCTGGCTATAGCTGTTTCAGAAGACAATTCACAGCACTGAATTACCATTTTCTGAATCCCTTTCCAGAGGAGAACAGCAAACCCTCTTGGCCCCATGATTTAAATCCAGTTGCTGAATCAATAATGTTGCATTTTCTCACTGTGTTCACTTTTCGTTAAGCCAATTGCTATCTTGACCTGTTGTTTTCAATCTCCTCGGTGCTGGCAGGGGAAGAAAGCCGCTCTGCCAGTTGCTGGTGAATGCAACAGCCTAAAGGAGCCGCAAATGGGTCAGGCATCCTTTTGGAGAGACAGGGAGCGTGGCTGACATTTTCAGCTTGTTATTTTCTTAAGAAAATTGGGCAATTTTAATACAAGTGCAAAGGCATTTTCAGAGCGAAATAATAATGAGAATTAATTGAACTGCTCATTCCTTGCCTGAGCAATGCTTTAGAATAGAGCTCTTTGGACCTTATTCTGGTGAACGCTAAAGGAATGGAAGGCAGTGTGCAAACTGAAGGGAGTCTATATTGTGTCCTGCCATACCCCCCATGTTGTGATTTTAAACAAAGCAAAGGCTGGACGCTGACGTGATTTGGTTAGCGCTGGCCAGTCCATGGAAAGTGGGAGGCAGAAGGATTGGCAAATCAAGAGAAATTAACTTTAATTTTAACAATGTTCAACACTACTGTAAATCACAATAATCAGGCACCAACGACCTTTGCCTTAGCGTTTGTGCCTTGCCCTGTGATCAAAATTGGGCCTTAAATTAATATTATGCCTATCTCAATGGTGTGCTGTGTACTCGGACAATACGAGTTTCTGTTACGATTATGGTCATTTGTCAGGGTATGAATAAAACACAAGAAAAGCCCATTACTTGTTACTTGGAGCACTTAGTTTTCTTTACAAAAAATAACAATAATACATGAAGTCAACTCCTGATTGCAGTTGGGCAGTGATGCCTCCAGTTTAGGTAGTCACAGATAGATTGCACAATAAAGATGTAAAGAAAAAAATGATTGTGAAATTGAATGAAAATCAGTTCCAGGAATGTATTATATGGTTTTGATATGCTAATGAAAGGTAAGAAAACATGTTTTATATTGTTGTGCTCCAAGGCTTGTTCTGTTAAGATAGAAGTACTGTCTCCTTACAACCAATTCATTTACCACAGCAAGGAAACAGAACTATTTTGTAGACATGAGGACAGTATGAATTGAGTGCACACAGGTACAGGTATTGTTTTTGAGGGCATGCATTTATAAAAACACTGCACCTGATTCACTATGCATTTACTTAATCAGAGCATTGGCCCTTTTGAAGGAACATTGTTTAGGACTGGCTTGCCTCACTGTAGCACAGTGCCCCTGTTGGTCAGACACGAGATGAACCCTGGCAGAGACGTTTAGTAGTGTGGCAACATCTGCTGCTTATATTCATCAGGTGAAAGGAGGCAAGTGGCTAGATATTTGGAATGGACATTGCTTGTTGATCTTCCTCTTGAGTCACCACATGGGTTGCAGTGGTGATCAGTGGCATCAAATTGGGCATTGCAAATTGACTGATCGTTAAAAATAAAAAAAGGTTCAGTTAGCATTCATTTTAGTGAATGTGGCCCATTGATTGTTTTCAGATCTAAATGTCACTGAAGTGAATGATCCACTGAAGTTTATTTTAAACCACGTTTAATATCAATAATCTTGATTGACTGACTATTCATAACTCTGTTCAAATGTTCCAGCCATTTGGACTGGGCATTTTTACAGCCAAGTGCTTTAACAGCATTCTGGCAGCATGAATAGAGGTAATGTTTCTGATTTCCAGTGATGTCGTTGGGTTAATGAACCTGTAACTGCAATAAGCAGCACATCAAATCTCAGTCCCGTGAGTAATAGCAAAAGGGATTGGAATGTCCAAAAAACAAATTGCAATTAACCAGTCACCGATTGGAAGGGGGCAGCTGGGACTTTTCTTGCCTCCTCACAGTTCAGCTTATTTTGACTGACAGATCCCTAATTTAAAATGTGGAAAGCACATCCCCGCTATTAGTATCCTAACAGGGTTAACATCATATTAAAATGTGAGCAGAGGAATCATTTCCTAGCATATTTTACTTGCTTTTGACTGTTTATTGTTGGCATTAGCCTTAAATTGTCAACATTAGAGTATAATAGAACTATGTAATATGATACGTGATGAGTCACGGTGCCCTGTGTTATTGTGTGATCTTGAAAAATGATCTACATATGTCAGGAAAATCATTTTTTTCTTTGTTTAGCAACTTTCTACTATAACTGAAGGCCATGCCAACCAATCCTGTATTTGCAAGCTTTGTTGATTAAACAGGAAATAAAACCTAGTAGAGCCCTCTTCATTCAGTGTTTTTTTAATTTAATTTTGTTTAGGTGGCATAATTTATTCAACATTTCAGATTATTGCCATTTGCCTCATAAAAAGCACTTTATAGTTCAGTTGTTTTATAAGCGAGGTTATACAAAATACTGAAGCTACTACAAATAGAAACAGACCCTTTGCTATACATACAGTACATGAATAAATAAAGAAGGGCTTCTTTACACTTACTTGTGTTATCTTTGTGACTGGTCATCATAGAGCGGATTGCTTTAGCCTAGACTGTTCCGTCCCCCTTAGCAATAAGATGTAATTCATTGTACACTACCTTTAAGTAGCATGTATCATGAGTATCGCACACCCTCGCTATAACGAACATGTTGGGGTCCAAACCTTTTGTTCGTTATATCAAGGGGTTCATTATAGCGAAAGGACAATCAAAATGAACGATAAACTGTTGGAGTAGATTAATGGGATGAGATTGTGAATAAAAGTAGAATCACATGTACCTGTTTGTCTCATGTATGCAGTATTCTGCCTTTGCTTTATCCTATTCGTTAATGAGTTAAAACGCACTACAAAAAGCAAAAATTCCAAATTGAAGCTGAACTTTTATTCAAATCAATCTGACATGAATCACGTGCACCAAATCTTAATCCAGCATGCAAGAATCCCAAACTGATCTTTTATTCCAAATCAACCCGACATGAAAAGTTCATCAGATCCTCAAGTTTTGTTTTTGTTATTGTTGTTGTTGTTTTTTCTTTAATCAATTTTGCTTTGCCGCATGGTTGTTGAACAAGCCAAAAAACTTATAACCTATATTCACGACAGAGATATGCCTGAGGTACTCCTTTTTTCAAACAGTACATTATACCTAAAAGCCCCGGGAGCAGTCACATTGACGGCCACTCAGAAAACAATTGTATTTTGATTATACAGAACGGTATAATTCTTTAATTAAACACAAACTGAAATATTTTCTTATCAGTAATTATATAGCGCATAGACAACTGAAATAAGACGAACAGTATTTACTTGTATAGCCTACTGTTTGTACTGTACTTTTTTCTTTACACAACTAAAATATACACAGACTCAAACAAAAGTTTTCTGTGATATTCTTAAATTAAAGCACTGGAAGCATGGTTAGGGTACAGATGAGTACAAACATTGTAAACTGGAGAATTACCATGCTTTAACATGGTAAACTGGAGAATTACCATGCTTTAACATGGTAAACTGGAGAATTACCATGCTTTAACATGGTAAACTGGAGAATTACCATGCTTTAACATGGTAAACTGGAGAATTACCATGCTTTAACATGGTAAACTGGAGAATGACCATGCTTTCAGTATATTTTAAAACAAACTCTGCTCTGGGCTACGTTTACGACATCACATTCATTTTGTCCTGTTTGTTTTTTATTTTCTGCTGCTTCCTTTTTTGTAATCCTCCTAATGTCATGCCATTTTTTTAATATCACATTTCTGTCGCTTACAGTGTCCCAGTGAATTTATTTTGTTAGTTATTTATTTCCATGTTTCTTTTTTTATGTTTTTTGGCCCTGTGAAGTGATAAATAATATTTCCTGATTTTTTTTTTTCATTTCACTAACTAAAAGGTCAATTTCGTCTTTGTGGAAATGTGTTTTCCTTTTTTTTTTTGGCCGGTGCCATAGTTTCATCAAGGTCAGAGTCTGCAGAAGTCATAGCTCGATCCTATTATATTTTCTTTCTTTCTGTTCACTATGCCACTCATTTATCTTTGCCAGAAGGAAGTTCTAAATCTTGACTTTCAGCGTTGCAAATCTATTTATAATAAGATGCAAATTCAGATCTCTCCAGTATAATGAACAGTAATGTATGTTGCTTGTAAACTTGTGGTGATACTGCAGTAGCTGTTCATGAAAAAGAGCTGTTTAGTACATCACACACAAAAATTCTATGAAGGACGGAGGCTAAATTTGCAGTATTTACAAACACTCAAGTAATATAAATACCTAGCCCAATGAATTCCTTGAAAAGCCTTTGCCTGCTTAAAACATTACAATCCAAAAGATGGAAGCACTGAAGTTGTTGCATCTTCCTCAAATTCCCATACCTATCATAGGGAAAGTGTAGGTTACCCAGACTAAGGGACATTTGATGTGGGACTGTTGAGATGTATCCCTGGGTAAAGGAAACAATTCATCAAATTTGGGTGATAGCTTAATTGAGGAAACTGTACTTTTTTCTTTCTTTTTGTTTTGTTTTACAGAGTAGGGGGTGTCTTGGCAAATAGGAAACACTTATAAATCTATTCATCTAAACCAGGATTAAAGGCAGTCAAAGACTGGGCTGTCCATTGAAAAAAGCCACTCTCCTTGTTCCCTATTGGATAAGTGAGTTTCTGTTTAGGGAGGGCATCATTAGCCTTAGACCCTTGGGATTTATTTTGTTCAGAGACCGGCCAGCTTACTGCACTTACCACTCTCCTTATTTTTTCATAGACGTCCATCCTTTTGGAACTAAGAGGCTTCAATGTTCTTTTATCCAGATGAAAGAAGAGCACGAATCAGTAATTATGAATGATTGCTCAGGTTCGCTCTACACTACTTTCATCTCCCGGAAAAGATTAATCGACATCCTCGGGACAGAGAAACAGCTGCTATGTATTCATCAAAGTAGCCTGGCGCTAGCAGACATGCCAAAGGATCCGGGAGCAGAGAGATGCTGTATCAGCAAGGAAGGAAGATACCCAGCTAACAGAGACCATGTCTCAATCAGGAGCAGAGATACTGGGTCAGCAGAGAAGGAAGATACCCAGCTAACAGAGACCATGTCTCCACCAGGAGCAGAGATACTGCGTCAGCAGAGAAGGAAGATACCTAGCTAACAGAGACCATGTCTCCACCAGGAGCAGAGACGCTGCGTCAGTAGAGAAGGAAGATACCCAGCTAACAGAGACTGTGTCTCCACCAGGAGCAAAGATACTGTGTCAGCAGAGAAGGAAGATACCTAGCTAACAGAGACCATGTCTCCACCAGGAGCAGAGATGCTGCTTCAGTAGAGAAGGAAGATACCCAGCTAACAGAGACCATGTCTCCACCAGGAGCAGAGAGACTGCGTCAGCAGAGAAGGAAGATACCCAGCTAACATAGACCATGTCTCCACCAGGAGCCGAGACGCTGCGTCAGCAGAGAAGGAAGATACCCAGCTAACAGAGACCATGTCTTCACCAGGAGAAGAGAGACTGCGTCAGCAGAGAAGGTAGATACCCAGCTAACAGAGACTGTGTCTCCACCAGGTGCCTCCACCTTGTGTTTGCATTTGTCCATCTGCTAGGTGTTTTAACCCTTTGTGGTCCATTTATTCAGCGTGTCTCAGATGCGTCAGGTCCAACTTATTTTCACACGCGCAGTTTATTTTAGATGCACTGTTTAAAAGTATTTTTTTTCACAGTAAAACAGGTTTAAAAAGCGCTGCATATCAACAGGACACTCAGTACTGCATCTCCAGCCCCGCCCCACTCCTTGTTCGCTGTATTTTTCACATACGTCTTCATAGTCGTGCATACCGATAAATCATCTCCTGATCACTCGTTTTATCACCAAACTCCTCAATAATGCGATCCAAGACATTATTTTACCTCAACATCTCAAAAAGCTCTGCAAATGTCAGTGATATTCTTTGAGCACTGGATGCAGAAGCAGCTATCTTGTTGTTTATGGCCGTGTTATCTCTGTGGTGCTGGGGCTATGTGTATTGCTCAGATACGCCCCGTTTTTTTCAGCTTCTCTCGGCTCCTATCAGTCTCACTTGGCCATTGAATGGTTTTCTCAGCTTTTTCCAGAGAAAAAACGACTAGAGACCTGTGTTTTATGTCTTTTTGATGATGTCAGACATGGTCTGACATTGGACCGGAAATGGAAAATTATAATGTCGGACCTGGTCCGACATAGGACCACAAAGGGTTAACAACACATTGCAGCGCTGGGTTTTGAAAGCAAATGCACAAATCTTGTAAAAGAGGGGACACACAAGGACAGCTCCACTTTCATGTTCTAATAAATTGTCTGGAAATAAAATGACAACCCTAGCTGTACACCATTAAAAACACTTAACATTGGGGGACTTTCCATGTGTGTTCTAATTTTTCTCGAGACAATGTGCTCGAGCCAAATGAAACATGACCCCATGCATTTTGGGTTCCCATTGGCTAAGTTTATTTTACTTGACAAGACCCTCTTTTCACCTGACCTCATGCAAATGAAGGGGAAAGGAGGAGGTTGATATGCAAATTAGCCATGCGCAGCATTCTGCGCTGTTTTCGCAGACAGCTCGGGAAAATGTGGTTTCCATGCACAGAGAACAGGTACACCAGAGAATCTCACCTAGAAGTCCATAACTGTCAGGTGACATCTTGTTTGAGTGACACTCTAAAGCACAGTGTTAAGCTCATGTAATACAGCTGTGATTTGTAAATACAAATGTATTGTGGTTTGTTCTTTTTTTCTGCTATGTACTGTACACTGCTTTGTGTACAGTATAAATAAATAAATGCAATAAATAAATGCCTCATGTCTGGTTGTTTAATAATATGTTTTACTGCTATGTACTGTACACTGCTTTGTGTACAGTATAAATAAATAAATGCAATTGTTTAATAATATGTTTTACTGCTCTTGCCCAAATTGTTTTTCAACTGTCCATTGGTGAGGTGGCATATCATTAGTAGTGAATAATATTTCAACTAATTTATCACACAACTTATTAATTAAAGAAAAAGAAAATAATTAACCCGGAGTTATATAATGAAACTGTTCAACCCAGCTATTGCAGATCACCATGGCTGAAAACTGGCAGAGACATAGGATTATAGAGATCTGTGACAGACACCTTCCACATATGCTCCCAAGGCTGTCTGGATTGGAAGCAGTGGATGTTTTCACGTGAAATGTGGGTTTCTATGTGAAAATGGGCGTGGATTTCCCGTGTTTTACGTCATGCTCACGAGTAAATGAGATTTATCCTATCCCTCGCTGTGGCCGTTATTTTCGGCCACAAACCTGATTCTGTTGACCTGTTCTCCCAAACTTGCATGCGCATCGCCACCTCACATGCACATAACCACACATGGAAACTCCCCCAATGTTACCAAATACTGTACAAAGTCAACAGAAGACAAAGCTTTAACCCTTTGCGGTCCTATGTCGGACCTGGTCCGACACTGCAATTTTCCCTTTCCGGTCCAATCATCAAAAAGAAGCAAAAAACTGGTCTCTAGTTGTTTTTTTCTCCGGAAAAAGCTGAGAAAACCATTCAGTGGCCGAGTGAGACCAATAGGAACCGAGAGAAGCCAAAAAAAAAAAGGGTGTATCTCATGAATACTGATAGCTCCGACACCACATAGATAACACAGACATAAACAAACAAGATAGCTGCTTATCACTGCATATCAACAGTGTCCTGTTGATATGCAGTGCCTTTTAAACATGTTTTACTGTGAAAAAAAATACTTTTAAACCGGGCGTCTAAAATAAACTGCGCGTGTGAAAATAAATTGGACCTGACGCGCCTGAGACGTGCTGAATAAATGGACCGCTAAGGGTTAATGATGAACTGAATAAAAAAAAGTCAAGTGTGGCCAAATGTTGGACTGTTTTAGGTTTTCAAACTGTCTATAGATTTTTTTTGCATCTCAGAGCAATTTTTTTGTTTGTTTATGTAAGGGGTGGCATAGTGTAATGTACTGCCGTTACGGATTCTGTCCCCTGTCTGTGAGATGAGGTTAAAAGCTCTATAACCATGCATGCAAATGAACCCAGCCCTTTCGCATTGTAGTTAAAACCCTTGCTTGCAGAATGCGAAGTGCCAGTTTACACCCAGCCTCCACCTGTTACAGTTTATCGTACTTCATGATTATTTTCTTTTTGAGATACAAAGGCTGTAGTGAGACTCTGTCCCTGCTGAATTCGATAAGCTCAAATGTCTTTATAGACTGTACTCTAAGCCCAGTGAGGCCAGCCCCTGAATGGCATGCCTCAGGATGGAAAGCAACGATCACCTGCTGCACCTGACCTTGCTAGCCTCTCGATGGACAGCCTGCCAGAAATCCCCTCTCCTCATCCGTCACTCCCTCCCCTGCCAGCCGTCGCTGTCAGACCCAGGTGTGGAGACAGTGAGTGAGACCACCAGCCCAGCAATTGGACATTAACACATCCTGTCAATCCCAGCACCAATGACAGCCAGCATCTACCTCCTTTATTGCAGGCACTGTGTGTATATGGCATTACTTAACAGAAATGTCCATATGTGAATCCCAACTTAAACATATCATTTAGCTTTGTGTTATAGTTCACAGTTCTATGACTTGCTGGAAACATCTGGCCATAAATAGAGGCTTTCTGTAGTTCTGGGGGCGAGGCTCAGCTTGCTACGCTAATCCTATTGGTTCCTCAACCTATATAGTCCAGGCTCACCTTCCAATACTTGTTTTGTAAGCCTTTCTCCTCCACCTTCCCACCACAACAATCTCCCTTCTGGGGGTCGGTGGTCCTCCATCACCCGGCCTTGGTGACATCTGACTGTCGGTCCAGAAGGTGAGAACCTGGGCCAAACAGTCAATCATCCCACACTACACTTTACATCTTACAATGCTGAGCTTCTATCTTTGAATCTGTGGTATCTAGTGTAATCAATGTTATTTTACATTGTATTTACATAAATCTGCAGTGACAATTATTAACTAAAATCAAATTAATTTCTGTATTTTGGTATGTTTTCTCCTTCAGCACAAACTACTTCAAAAGAAGCCTCTCCTAAGGTAACAGTAGTTTTTTTTTTCTGTGTTTTGTTTAAATGTTTTTTTTTTCTGCCATATTTATTTGACAGTTGCATTCGAAAGAATCTCACCTGGTAAGCAGGACACAAACCTAAGCGGAATGTTTGTATTGTTCTGATTTGTTATGAATTGTACACTTTTAGTTAGAATCCCTTTCATTGTATCATGTAGCCCACAGCTGTAAATCCTAGAGTACAGCAAGGGATGGATTACTAGCTGGTTTGTCTTTTAAATACCTAATTATGATAATCCTACAGTTGGTCCCATTGAAAATGTCTCTGGTACCCTAGCGTGGTAACTGCTGCCGCAGTGCACTGCAGGTTACTATCAGTTACCTTGGTAACTCTTTTTTTTAAAGAAATGCATCAATTACATTTTGTGAAAAATCCCCTGAAGAACTGTAAGGTGGCGCATTTTTTGGAGCAGAATTTAAAAACAAAAATCCTCGCTGGACATCAGATGGTGTTTAACTAGCATTGCATCCCGTTTTCACAAAAATTAACATATGCTTGTAATATAGGGTTTAACAAAACTGATGCCTGAGATATTACTGTTAAGCATGTTTAAAAAATCTCTATCTTCATTTTAATGAAAAATACTGCCTTCTTTAATGTTTTTTCTTCAGTGGATTTATATCTGAAAATAGAAAAGCTACTGCAGCAACAAACAAGTGTATCAGTAACTCTCAAAGCAGAAAGTCTCTGCATGAATGTATAATTAGCAACAACACACTGGCAAAGATAAACTTTACAGTACTGTACTGATATTTTCTCACTAACGACTACTATTAATAAGGGCCAAAACAATTCCATCTTTTGTATGAACTGCTTTGCATAAATGATACATGAACATAGTTATCCTTACGATGCACCAATGACCCAGATAAAACATTCTATTTCAGACGAGAACATATGCCTGTTTTGTTTTACATTTGTTAATAAGAGTACCAGGAAATGTTTTAATGGGACCTGCTGTATAGTAGAGGGGTGATGGCTCAGGTAGGCTGGGTAGAAAACACTAGCCATTTTTTAGTACGGTAGGAACACTGGAATTATTGATCTAAAAAGCTGAAGAGACAGCAGAACTTGTATGCTGAATTAAAGATGAATGATTAAAGATATATTGTTACAAAAAGGCATCTTCCCTGTCCAATTTGGAAGCATGTAGAAGGCATTGGCACTAAAAGAAACTTTTTTTTTAGGTAGTTCTAATAGTGGAACTGGATCCCAACTCCATGGTCTAAATTGCTTGAAAAAAGCTATTTTAAATAATTAATTTTTGGGGATATCAGCATTTTTATTTGTATATGTAATATGAAAATGAGCTTAAATTAATATTTAGTGAATATGGATATCATCTATAGCAGTTGTATTTTTACTAGTGCCAGTTTTTTTTTATTATCTACAAGAATGAAGTAATTGTGACTGATCAAAATGCAACATTCGTTCTTCTGGGGAACAAACCTTTTTGATTGTAAAATGAATCACAAAATTACCGATTTTCCTCTAGAACATGGGAGCTTTTAAACAAAAAAAACTAAACAAAACCACTGATGCAGTTCCTTTAGTCAGACTTACCTAACCAATGTTTGGTGATTTTTTTTTTCTTTTTTTCTGAGAACTCTTCCGCCTAACAAACATCCAGAAAATGAGGGATCATTCAGCATTGTGTTTATAGTTTCAATGTATTAAACCTTTTATCCCAATTGACACACAGGTGAATCCCATACTGGATCTGTGAATTGGGTGCCTTTAGGAGTCTCAAGCAGGTTTATTCATGATGAGATAGATCTTGTTGTATGTGGAAAAGGGAGGTTGTTTGAGAGTTTCCATTTATTACAATGTATGTATGTATGATTAGCATTCTGTTATTTGTATTCTGCTGGAACTACAATGAATAATTACACTGTTTAAGAAATAGGTTGCTGAAAGATTGTGGTTCAGAAGCATTTGGGCTAGTGATGAGAACAGGTAAGCCTCATAAACCACCTAGCCATTAGTTCACCAATCTGGATTACCTGAAACAATTCTCAGTATAATTTTATGCAAAAGTCTGTTTCAAGTAGTCTAATAGTGTTACTCTTTCCTGCCTGTATTATCTATGTTGCGGTGTATCCAAATCTGAATGTATGCCAAAGATAATACTTTACATAATAATAATCAGGAAAATATTAATAACACTTAGATGGCATTTTATTTGGTAGGTCTACAAAGCATATTCTTTATCTGTATATCATCTATTTCAATCATGAATTTTGATGGTACAGAATTAGTTAATTTACCCCAGATACATTGAATGGTACCAATCCCTGTTTCAATCTAATACAATAATTAGGGCCTGTGAGAGGGCAGGGATTTGGACTGACCATCAGGTGTATGCGGGAGCCTGTAGAGGTTTCGTATTCTCCGTGTATTCCCACGCTGTTGACGGGACTCAGCTGTGAGGAACTTGGCTGACGTTCTGTCATTGGCTGGGGGGTGGGACTACACGGGGTGAATGAATCAATAAAAAGGCGCTGTTTTGTATCCTCTCTGTCTCACACAGGAAACATATTGAAGCGTGACTTCATGGCAGAATCCTGAATATCAGAGGCTTTGGAGCAGCGACTCGGAGAGATGGAGTGGCAATTCCGGCGTGAGGTTTACAGACCCGGGGTGCAAACAAGGCACACGGGTTATTTGCTGTGACACTGTTTTTAGTGAGTGAGTTTAGCGGGACTGAGCCGTCCCACAGTGTACGAGAGGGTGCAGAGCAGTGCCTGTTCCTCAGGGCTCCCACCACTAGAGGGAGCAACGAGCCCCGGTAAAAACCAGCACACTTTATTTGGTAGTTTTTCCTTAAAGTATTTTGTTTTCCTTTTTCCTTTCGCCTTTTTACTTATTGTTCCTTTGGATTACACACCTGTGTGTGTTGTATGAAGACGGGGCACAATACCATTGTTGGTAGAGTGCCCCGAACTATAACAAAACATCTGCCATCCAAGCTCACCCTAATAAATCTGGGCGCCTGTGCCGGCGTTTCATATTTGAACTTTGTGTCTGTCTTGTGTCTTCCCACACCCTACCACAGGGCCCTACCAAATTTACTGTACATTTCAGTTAATTTTATGGTCATAACATTTTAAAAATATTAAATTTCACGGTTTCAGCTATTTAAATCGTAAATTTGATGGTGGTGTAACAATGTATGAACATGTAGTTAAAAAGGCAAAATATAAACATTTAAAGCACTGAAGTTAACAAAAGCTAATTAGTATTGACGGTCCTACCAGTTGAGATCCGTCGATCATACTAAACCCGCCCTGTATGTCCGTGTCTACCAATCAGTGAGTAGAGCCCAGTTATTGGCTGTTGTCTAATGTCAATCAGTAAATCCTGTCCAGTTCATGATGTTTTTTAAATTGAAACAAGCTAACAATCGCATCAGGAACCTGTAACGGTATATATAACTTAATTGGATTTTAGCTGGGTAAAAGTACACAAAACAGACCAGATTTCACAGTTCTGAATGAATTTCAATTGAGCTGCTGAAGAAAAAGAGGAAGAGGATGAAGAAGGGGAGCAGCCCTGCAGTGTTGGACTAGCCTCAGCCTGAACCCAGATCCTTTATTAACAAAGGCTCTCCAGGAGGAAAAAACGGAAAGTCTGTAGGGGCGGGGGCTGCAGCCACCAGAGTTTATCAAGGGAGCATTGAGGCAGAGAGCAGCACAACTGGGGACGGGAAGACACAAGTCAAGAGGAGGAGGCAGATGAAAAAGTGGAAAAGTAAAAAAAAAGCAGTAATTCATTGTCTGCAAAATTGAATTCCAGTAGCCTTTTTTTGTTGTGCTTGCACCAATACAAATTATTAAAAATAATACATAATTAGCATCATCTGTGGCAAGATTGCACTCTGTCCAGGTATTCATCTCACCTGGAAGAATGGGTTGAACATTTTTATTACAGCATTTGTAAAAAAAGAAATCTGACCAAAACATTATTCTCAGTCTTTCGTGAGTCATGTTAGCCACATTGTTTGTAACTGTTCCATGAACACATATGTATAGTCTGATATAGTGTAGCAGACCTATACAAGACACAGTATGAACAGACTGTATCCTGAGAAGAAGCAGGTCAGCCCACCGTCTGGATACACCTGGTCTGGTCTGTCCGTCTCCTCTAGCTTCATTCCTCAGTCCTAACCCAGTCTCTCATATATCCTTTTGTGATCCCCTCTTGTCAGCTGCTTGGTACTGCACAGCCTAAACTGAGCTTCAGTTCTTTGCTATGTTCTCCCCAACAAAGTGCATCCTGCTTCCTGCAAAGCAACATGCTCTTGTGGTTGTTAAACTCTGAGTCACCCTAACCTCAAAATATAGCTGCTTCTTTCTTGCTATTTTTTGTTTCAGCTAAAGCCCATCTGCAAAGTTTGAAGAATGTATTTATGATCCTTCATTACTGTGTTATTTAGACATACAATGCCTTGCAAAAGTATTCAGACCCCTGACCAATTCTCTCATATTACAAATATTTTATTTTAAAACACTGAAACTCAAAATCAATTATTGCAAGGTGACATTGGTTTTATGTTGGGAAATATTTTTAAGAAAAATAAAAAACTGAAATATGCTTGCATAAGTATTCAACCCCTGTGCTGTGGAAGCTCCCAGTTTACACCGATGAAAGAAATTGCCCTAACGAGGACACAATTACCTTACCATTGGCCTCCACCTGTGAACCATTAAAGTTGCTGTCACATTTTCTGGATAAAAACCCCACTGTTGAAGGATCATTGGTCAGGCTGTGAATCTGAAGGAAAATGAAGCCCAAAGAGCATTCTACAGAACTTAGAGATAAAGTAATACAAATGCATAGATTGGGGAAAGGGTACAAAATAATATCCAAGTGTTTGGATATCCCAGTGAGCACAGTTGGATCAATAATCAGGAAGTGGAAGCTGCATCACACCACCCAGGCACTGCCAAGAAAAGGCCGTCCCTCAAAACTCAGCGCTCAAACAAGAAGGAGACTTGTGAGAGAAGCCACAGAGAGGCCAACAATCACTTTGAAGGAGCTACAGAGTTCAGTGGCTGGAAGTGGAGTAATGGTGCACCAGTCAACCATATCAAGAGCTCTGCATAACACTGGCCTGTATGGGAGGGTGGCAAGAAAGAAGCCGTTACTCAAAAAGTACCATCTGAAAGCACATCTGGAGTTTGCCAGAAAGCATGAGAGTGACCCAGCTGCGATGTGGGAAAGGGTTTTGTGGTCAGATGAGACCAAGATAGAGCTTTTTGGCCAAAACTCAAAGCGCTATGTGTGGCGCAAACCTAACACTGCCCATGTCTCAAGACACACTATCCCTACAGTGAAGTATGGTGGTGGCAGCATCATGCTGTGGGGATGCTTCTCATCAGCAGGGACTGGGCATCTTGTTAAAATTGAAGGAAGAATGGATGGAGCAAAATACAGGGAAATACTGCAAGAGAACCTGCTTCAGTCCTCTAAAAAACTGAAGCTTGGGAGGAAATTCACCTTTCAGCAGGACAATGATCCCAAGCACAAGGCCAAAGCAACATTGGAGTGGCTCAAGAACAAAAAGGTGAATGTCCTACAGTGGCCCAGTCAAAGTCCTGATCTCAATCCCATTGAGAATCAATGGCACTATTTGAAAATTACGGTCCACAAGCATCGTCCAACCAACCTGAACAACCTGGAGAAAATCTGCCAAGAAGAATGGGTCAAAATCACTCCGACACTGCAAAGCTGGTACATACTTACCCCAAAAGACTTAAAGCTGTTATTGCAGCGAAAGGTGGCTCTACCAAATATTAATGTGTGGGGGTTGAATACTTATGCAAGCAAGATATTTCAGTTTTTTATTTTTCTTAAAAATATTTCCCAACATAAAACCAATGTCACCTTACAATAATTGATTTTGAGTTACAGTGTTTTAAAATAAAATATCAAACAGAACAAAATTTTAATGTACCATTTGTAATTCAGTAATATGAGAGAATTGGTCAGGGGTCTGAATACTTTTGCAAGGCACTGTAGATGATAGTTATGTACAATATATATACAGTGGTACAATGAAACATATTTGTTTAATTACTGCATAGAGTACTTTCTAACAACTGTATTATATACTGTAGTATAGCAATGCTCTGCGGGGAGAGACACCAGGATGAGTTCTGCAGATACACTGCCCTGAGTGGGCTGTCATTAGGAGCTACAGTATATTATTTGGCAGTTTGAAATCCTCATCCACACCGCAGGACTCTCGACACCTATGGAGCCTCACCTGCTGGGAGAGGTGTTGTGAGAGGAGGTTCATTAGAGCAACTGTCACAAACACTGGCACAAATCCCAAAGTGCATTTTAGCTTCACATTATTTACTGGAGATTGCAGGTATACAGAAGGATAATGGAGATTAGAATTAATCCTGGGTATCAATCTATGCCTGATTCATGCTCATATTGGATAGAGCAACATTATCCCTTATTTAACAACTGCTATCCCTGGCTGTTTTAAGCATGTGTGGCCATGATCTGACAACAGTAGCACAGATACATCACTGCAACATTTAACCTGGCGTAAGGATTTTGAAACTCTTGTCTACGTATTGCCCTAGCCTTGTAGGGAGTAACTGGCTTTTCATAACTCTGAGTGCAGCAGTGACCTCGGAGGGAACACGTAGGCTTTTTCTGATAACCACGCACCTTGTGTGTGGCAGCGTACACATTGTTCCAGTTAAAATGGCACAAGCTCTTATTGTTTCATCAGCCTTTGTTCCTTTTCATTATACAACCCGTTACTTATGCTTCCCATTTAAATGATGACGGAAGTGACAAATCATTGAAACTGTCTGAAAACATTGTGTGATTTTTTTGTGTTTAATGTAAGCTCTGAAACAATGCAGGATTAATGAACTCTTAAAATCAAGCTGTACATAGCTGGTGCACAGTAGTTTGCAATCACCAGCCTTATCGTTCGACCTTGTTATGCGTGGTTATAGCGCTATGCTGATTGTGAGAATTGAGCAAAACTCATAGCATTGTTCTTAAATGTAACTTCTTGTTATCTGGGTTTCTGCTGACATTGGTAAAGTGAAGAAGAAACGCAAATGTTAACTTTCAATGTGCTTTGGCTCACACCATGCATCATGCTAGGGAAATAAGACCAAATTTGGTCAAGGAAATTACGTAAGTTAGCTATATATCTGTGCTGTATGAAGTAATTTCTTTGCTCAGAAACTAACATCTACACTGATGCCAGCTCAGAATATAACATTTACACTGATGCCAGCTCAGAAAAGAACATCTACACTGATGCCAGCTCAGACATTACCACCTCCTGTACCGTATAATAACATCTCCACTGATGCCAGCTCAGACATTACACCTCCTGAGGCCTACTGTATGCTGTATGTGTTCTTTCTTCTTGTTCCTGTTTTTAAATTGATTTTTAAATACAATCTTTTTGATTGAATTTAAGACGACCAATTCATTATTTTTTAAGAAGAAATTGAACCTCTTACAATTTACTCTTGCCTATGTATTTGCCCTGGCCTTGTGAGGAGAGGCTGGCTTTCCATAGGCAAGTGTTTCAAAATCCTTACACTGGCTAAACATTACATAGAGTGATACATCTCAAGGGTCTACCCTAGTGACCGATTTCAAATAGATAATAATGTCAACTGGTTTGTTCATTATTGATCACTGCATTTCAAGTATTTTTGCTTCATAAATCACAGAGCTCTTTGGAAGTTCTTGTATCACACACCACCCCTGTCCTGCATTGTATTCATGAGGTGCCACTTCTTATACTGATATGTGGTACAAACAAATGCAGTAGGGTTGCCTTTCATACACAATCATACATATCAGTCAATTGCATGTTATTCAAGGAACCTACATTGAAAAGTAGTTTACATTATATTATTTATTGAGATACAAGGCATAAAAGGTACTGGGATCACCTCCTTCAGTTGATTAAATTCTACCTTCAGTACTTTTTATACTCTAGGGTTGAGGTCAAAAAGGTATTGCCCAAAAAAGTCACATGTTTTCATCTGATTTTTTACGCAGTTACTGGAATGCTTAATGTTCATGATACTGGACTTGATAGTCCATTGTCCGTCACGGTCCCATGTTTTGGACATAGCAGCTGAAGTCTTTAACACCATCTGTTAAGACAACCAATTAGCAACTTCCTCAAACTCATCACATTCGTTAAGATTTACTGAAACATTACCAACTGGTTATGAAGACCGAGTTTGCCATGGGAGGGGCAGGTTAATATGAATGTCTAAAATATTATTGTAAACCGATTGACCCTCGCTCGGGTTCGTTGCCCCTTTAAAAATACGACCCAGCACACAGAAGTGGATTTTTCAAGCGCGTTTGCGCTATTTCTTTAATAAACACAAAACAAAACAAATACAAAGCAAAACAAACACCTAACTCCTCTTGGAGCGCTAACTCAACTTTCAGGAATCCCCTTCCTAACACGGACAGCTAAACTGTTTTCCCGTCTTCACAAAACCCAGGTTTAACACCGCACTTACTTTTCTCTTTCTCTCTCTCTCTCTTCCTCTGGCTACTCAGAGACAGCACCCCTCTCTGCTCCTTCCATTCAGCAGCCCCGAGCAGACTGCTTGCTCTCCTTTTAAACTCCCGCACCTGAGTCTAATTCCCAAATAGCCCAGGTGCGGAAGATAATTAATAATCAAACAATTAAACTAAACAATAAGCAAATCAATTAGCAAATTAAATAAAACAATCAAGCAATACAAATCAAACAATTAACCAAAAGGTGCATTCCCACATGTTTTTTTTTTCTTGCAGGGAGGTTAACCCCCTCCCTGCCGTCTCTCACAACCCACTATATTACATTTCCCACCCTTGTCTTTCCAAGACACAGGCCACGAGACGGCCACCTCCTCCCCTAAAACACAACCACCCACCGTCCATAAATGTCAATTTTCGCCCTCTTCCACGGGCGAACTCGAGGGTGGATCGGTCCACGTCCTGGGTCAGCCAGGTAGGGACCGCGCACCGGCGACGAGGGACCCCACCGTTTGTCAGGGGCGACCGGCACGACAACCGGGGCACTGGAGGCTGCAGTAGCGGGCAGAGGTCTGCAGCTGGGACCCAGTGCAGCGACGTCCGGTCAGCAAGGGGGAGCGAAGTAGTGACCAGGGGGAGCGTACGCGACGTCTGGGAGCAGCACAGCGACGGCTTAATGTCCGGGAGGAGCGGAGCAGGTGACCAGGTGGAGAACTGTGCCCGATCCTGCTGACTCCTGGGCTCCAGGTCAAGTGAAGGGAGGTCCAGGCTAACCGACAGGGTGTCCAGGAGCAAGGGGTGAGGGACTGGGACGCAGCAACGCCGGACTGGACCGTAGGGGTGGTGGTCGGGGCTGTGGTGGAGGTACGCTTGTCACCTCCTCCCTAGGCTCCGGAAGCGGCAGCTCCTCCCCTCTGGGCTCTGGCAGCGGCAGCTCCTCCCCTCTGGGTTTTGGCAGGGGCAGCTCCTCCCCTCTGGGCTCTGGCAGGGGCAGCTCCTCCCCTCTGGGCTGTGGCAGCGGCAGCTCCTCCCCTCTGGGCTCTGGCAGTGGCAGCTCCTCCCCTCTGGGCTCTGGCGGCGGCAGCTCCTCCCCTCTGGGCTCTGGCAGCGGCAGCTCCTCCCCTCTGGCTCTGGCAGCGGCAGCTCCTCCCCTCTGGGCTCTGGCAGCGGGCAGCTCCTCCCCTCTGGGCTCCGGAAGCGGCGGCTCCTCCCTTTCTGGCTCGGGAGACTGCGGAGCTGCGCTAGCCTGCTCCCATTTCTGGAGCAACAGCTCCAACTCTGTTGGCTCCCTTCTCTTCACTGGCGCCAACCCCATCTCTCTCTCCCATCTCCCAAGTTGCTCTCTCTGAGCAACAGCATTCCTGGTGATCTGCTCGATCATCTCCAGCAAATCCATCTTCTCTGGGTCTTAGGGGCGCCCACACTCTCTGACACCAAATGTAAAAGGATGCACTCACTCGGGTTCGTTGCCCCTTTAAAAATTACGACCCAGCACACCAGAAGTGGATTTTTCAAGCGCGTTTGCGCTATTTCTTTAATAAACACAAAACAAAACAAATACAAAGCAAAACAAAACACCTAACTCCTCTTGGAGCGCTAACTCAACTTTCAGGAATCCCCTTCCTAACACGGGACAGCTAAGCTGTTTTCCCGTCTTCACAAAACCCAGGTTTAACACCGCACTTACTTTTCTCTCTCTCTCTCTCTCTCTCTCTCTCTCTCTCTCTCTCTCTCTCTCTCCTCTCTCTCTCTCTCTCTCTCTCTCTCTCTCTCTCTCTCTCTCTCTCTCTCTCTCTCTCTCTCTCTCTCTCTCTCTCTCTCTCTCTCTCTCTCTTCCTCTGGCTACTCAGAGACAGCACCCCTCTCTGCCTCCTTCCATTCAGCAGCCCCGAGCAGACTGCTTGCTCTCCTTTTAAACTCCCGCACCTGAGTCTAATTCCCAAATAGCCCAGGTGCGGAAGATAATTAATAATCAAACAATTAAACTAAACAATAAGCAAATCAATTAGCAAATTAAATAAAACAATCAAGCAATACAAATCAAACAATTAACCAAAAGGTGCATTCCCACATGTTTTTTTTTCTTGCAGGGAGGTTAACCCCCTCCCTGCCGTCTCTCACAACCCGCTATATTACAATATATATATGGTATCCTGCTCTGTGGAGTTCTCGGCGGACTGTTTTTGATGAAACTGGCTGCTCGCGCCCCAGGTTGAAATTTGCAGTCAATTGATCTGCAGTTGCTTGCCTGTTTTGCCTTGCACTTCGAATTAATGCATGGATATCACGATCCTGGAGTATGCGCTTCCATCCACTGTTGCCCTTTGCTGATGATGTCTTTCCCTCGGAGTTCCATGCCCACATAACCTTAGACACTGTTGCTCGTGAAACATCAGCAAGTTGAGCTGTCTTGGTCACTGAAGCTCCTGCCAAATGCGCCCCAACAATCACCCCTCTTTCAAAGTCACTGAGGTCTCCTCTTGCAGCCATGCTAGCCATAATTATAGGCAGCCAGGCCTGTCCAGCATTTTTATACATGACCCTAAGCATGCTGGGATGTTATGTGCTTAATTAAAGCATGAGCCACACCTGTGTGGAAGCCCTTGCTTTCGATATACTTGGTGTCCCTCATTTACCCAGGTGTTTCCATTTTTTTTGTCCACTACCTGTATATATATATATATATTGTGAGACAGCAGGGAGGGGGTTAATTCCTCCCTATAGGAAAACATGTGCGTAAGGTTTGTTTAATTGTTTTTGTTAATGGTTTTATTATTAATCATTACCTGCACCTGGCTACTATTGAAAATTGGAGCCAGGTGCAGGGTTTAAAAGGAGAGCAGTCAGTCTGCTCTGGGCGGCTGCTGAAGAGGGTAGAAGCCCGACTGTGCTGGTGTGTGGGTACAGCTGCAAAATTAAGGAAAAAAAAGGTCGAGTGAAGCCTTTGTTTTGTGTGTGCTGTTCTGTTTATTTTTTGTTACAGGTAAACAGCTTAGCTGTCCTGTCTTTTAGTTTAGGTTCCTGTTTTGTTTTAGTTATTGCTCAAAGAAGAGCTAGGTGTTTGTTTTGTTTATTTTGCTTTTGTGTTTTCATTAAAAATAGCACAACCGCGCTTCAAAAAATCCATTTCTGTGTGTTGGGTCAGTGTTTTTAAAGGGGCAACGATCCGCGGTGAGTGCGATTCTATTACAATATATATATATATATATATATATATATATATATATATATATATTAGGGGTGATACATAGAGCCAGCATCTCTATCTGTATTCGTGCCCATGCTATTCAATACTCGTTCATGAATTCGGATGGGTATTCGTCAAATCGGAAGTGGGCGGGGCAAAATCGGAAGTTGTTTAAAACTCTTTTTTTTTTTTACACTTATTTACACAACACACATGTAAACGTCACTTCTACTGTGTATAATATATACTGTGCAGTCCAGTCCTGTGCTGTATTTTGTAACAAAGCTCTACTATAAGTTCTTATTTATTTATTTTTTTTTTTTTTTTGATGACATAATGTCCCTTTAAGTTTGTTTTGAGCCGACACAATTGCTTAATAAATGAAGAGCCCTAACAATAAGCAATGGAACCACAATAACCAATAACTAATAAAAGAAAGAATGCAGAAAGGTGATTTTTTTATATTTTTTTATCGTTTGTACTATTTTAACATGAACAATAATGAAAATAGATATACAGTATTTGGGACTTTTAAGGCTTGTGGTCTGACAGCAGTTGTCATATGTGCAATAATTTCCACAAATGTATGTAATTTCCACATGCAAATTCTGCATGCGTGCAAGAAAAATGTACAATATATACACTTACAGTTCTGTCCCATTTACTGCACTTTATACAAAGCTCTACTAAAAATAATAGAACGATTTACAGTAACCATTAACAACAAAGTGGAATGAAGTTTTTTTTTTGTCAAACGATTACAATGCAGAGAAAGCAGCACCAGTGTCAAACAAAAGACGCAATCAAAACTATTATTATAAAGAGCTACAGTAGTCGAACATCGTATAAATGATTAGTTTAACTTATTATTTACAAATGTCTTATCTCACAATCAGAAAGCTAGTGAAACATAACAATCAAAACGATTTAATAATAAAAACAAATCTGCAATGAATTTACTGAGGCAAGCGTAGGCAAAGCAGAGAAATGCTGCCTTTTTTAATATATATATATATATATATATATATATATATATATATATATATATATATAATATATATAAATAATTGTGATTTGGGGGTAACAAAAACAGCACTGCGAGCTACACTATGCTGAAGAAATATAGAGTGACTGAAAGCTCTAAACACAGGCAGTCACAGAGCAGCCATAATTGTATTAAACAAACACAACAAAATAAATGTTTTTTAAAATCAAATAAACTTTTCTAAAATCTCAAACTTCAGTGAGACAGTGTTTTTCCACTTTCACACAGCCAGCAGTGCACATCCTAACTGGTGCCTAGTGCTGCAACCGTGCACGATACACAGAGACAATGGCGTCTTGCTAAACTGTTTACAAAAATATTACATTTATATTTTCACAATGTTTAAAAAAATGTCAACACTCCTACCCCCTCCAAAACAAAATACTTTATTTAAATTATGACACAAACACAAACTTTTTCTTGACACGGTGAAACAAATTTAAGCCCAATTCCAACTTTACTTTTCCCTATATAGTCCTCTCGAATCGAATGAACTGAAGCATTGACTCTGTACAGTGACACAGACCAGCTCCACCTTCTTCTCCACACCGATTGGCTGCCAGTGTCACAGACTGCAGAGGGGCATTGAGAGACACTTCAAACACTTTGTTTGCAACAAATACTGCCTGACACTATTCGTCCATTACTAAAATTAGGAAGAAGACCATTATCCGTGCATATCCTAATACAAATTCATATTCGGGAACACCCCTAATATATATAGGAGGCTGTGTGGTCCAGTAGTTAAAGAAATGTGCTTGTAACCAGGAGGTCCCCGGTTTAAATCCCACCTCAGCCATAGACTCATTGTGTGACCCTGAGCAAGTCACTTAACCTCCTTGTGCTCTGTCTTTCAGGTGAGACGTTGTTGTAAGTGACTCTGCAGCTGGTGCATAGTTCACACACCCTAGTCTTGTATCTTGTAAAGCTCTTTGTGATGGTGGTCCACTATGAAAGGTGCTATATAAAAATAAAGATTATTATATGCAGTTTTTGATATATATATATATATATATATATATATATATATATATATATATATATATATATATATATATATAAATTTACAAAGACTGTGTGTACAGAATGTCGTATATCAGGACCACATGAAAAATATCAAATCGAAGACTTTAATAAGTCCAGCATTACAAAACAAAGGAAATAAAGGCACATTGAAAGCCTTATGTGTGGAAACTTTTAAAGCAGCATTCTCTGCTTATTCAAAAATAAAAACTTAAAATGTTTGAACTATTGCTGGCTTTTTGAGTAATCTGTCTTGCCATGTTGTTGTAGTATTATTATTTTATTATTATTATTTATTTCTTAGCAGACACCCTTATCCAGGGCGACTTAAAATTGTTACAAGATATCACACATTATTTTTACATACAATTACATTCTTTTTTTACACATTATTTTTACATACAATTACCCTTGTATACAGTTGGGTTTTTACTGGAGCAATCTAGGTAAAGTACCTTGCTCAAGGGTAGAACAGCAGTGTCCCCCACCTGAGACTGAACCCATGACCCTCCAGTCAAGAGTCCAGAGCCCTAACCACTACTCCACACTGCTGCCCTCTACTCCACACTGCTGCCCTCTACAGTACAGAATTTTAAACTTCCACAACTCATATACGTGGACTGTTTGCCCTATGTATGGAAACTTTTGAAGCAGTTTCTGCATTTGTTCAGGCACAAGAAAACCTTACACTCATTGTCATTTCTGAGTAGCATATCTGTTGATCCTCTTCCCCTTCTTTCAAGATCTTTTGTACTAAGCAGTTCGTTATTTTTAGGAAGTATGTTTCTCATTAAGGTTCCAGTACAGAACAGCCCCTTCTGCAACAAGAAGTCAGTGAGCTTCAGAGATGTGAAGAATCTGTCAAAGTACACACAAGTGCCTTTTCCAGCTGTGCTGTTAAACATGCTAAAGCAGTTGGTCCTTGGGTTAGTTTATTGGTCTCCTTTAGCATTCCCTAACATTGAAAGCAGGTTGTCTATCTCCTGGTACAGCTCAAAGTCCAGCACTATGCCATTGGCTGCAGCTAACACATAATTCAAGATCCCCCTCAGGATTTGGTTTTCGGATTTCTCTAAATGTCACACAGCCAATTCATCAAGATCAAGAACAATTCAAACAGTAATTTGCCCGGGACATTCAAATTCATCATTCGCATTATTTTATTTACCACAAGGGAATTACTTCAGTTAAGTTATAAAGAGCCATCTCTACACATTTTTACAAAAGCTGCTCATTGCCTTAGAATGTATGTTAATTGCTTCTCTAATGTATTGCTTCCAACCCCTGATAAACTGGATGTTCTATGAAATTACGCTGCAGGACATTCAAGGATCTGCTCCGACATTCAGGATACAAATGTTGCTGCAGGATATCTAAGATCTACTTTAACCATCTTCCAAACCACTCATCACAAAGGAGTCCTGGAGTCTGTCAATGTTCTGCGCTCCAGATGATTCTCCCCATTCAAGGATGTCCTTCTAGAAACTACATCGTCTCTACTATTGTGGGTTCCTCTGGCATGGCAGCATCACCACCGAAACTTGTTCCTTGATCCATTATCAGACCTGTGCATCAGAGACCTTCAACTTCAATCTCAGGTCATGTATTCCATACATTTTAAAGCATGGAAAAAAATATTGTACTAATCATATTAATTGCTCTTTCTGCTTCTAGCTGCCTGTCGATGTTTTGCTGCACTTCATGTGAACCTTGAACTTCTGTCTTGGGTGACGTATTCTGTGCATTTGGAGTACGTAGAGTGTCGTGCGGATTGCGTTGCCCTTTTCTGCTCCCTCTGGCTGTCTGAGGGGGTCCTGCTGCAGTTCAGGGGGTGTTTTCTATCTTTCGTAAACAAAGTAAATCTGATAAATTAAGGGAAGGAGAAACTGTTCACATTGCTCACACTAATTCTGTTTTTTTTTTTTTTTTTTGCCCCCACGCTTCCATGCTGAGATATCTGGCCTCCAGACCCCAATCTGCACCTCGGGACCTGGTGTTTCTAACTGCGCAGAACCTGGCAGTCTCCAGGTCCTGGTTTCTGCAAGACTCCAAAAAGGCATTCTTTCTTCCTTGAACTATTCGTGCCATTCCTTCAGGATTGGATCTGCAACCACAGCTGCTCAGCAAAATATTCCTGCACATGTCATAAAAAAGCTTGATCAGTGGTCTTCAGAGGCTTGTGAGGTCTACATAAGGAACAATATTAAAGACATTCTTGTTGCCCAACAAAATTTGGAACCAACATCCTAAAGAAGGTCTTTATTCCAGGATTAAACCCAACCATATTCTTTGCATATATTGAAACAAAACCAAAAAAAACTGCATTCTGCTATATGATGCCACCTATTATGTATAATTATGCTATTTATTTAGGCCTGGTGGAGAGGTGGCCTTTTTTCCTTTTCTGTTTTTTTTTTTCTTCCCTCCGTTGCCTTCAGTCATGCAAAAGTAGATATCACATGTGATATAAAACATTTTTGGGGGGAGTTAAGTATTTTATATTTTTCACATTCAGCAAAATGTGTGAGGTGGTGCAGGTGGTCATAATAATTATTTACATATATTTTTTATTTTTCATTTTAGTTTTTGGTAGGGCTGCAACGAAGGGTACAGTTTGAACTTCGAAGGTTCGGAACACATTACCGAAGGAAGGTTAGAACCTTCGATGGTACTCATTTGCATAATTTATTGGTGACGTCACCATAGCTACTTGTTTATAGTTGATTGAAAATCCTATTATTTTACAGGGAATCCATATAAATAAATAAAACATCCACATGTAGTTTAAAAATACGTTATATAGAACACTAATCATGTTTTTATAATTTAAATACAATTAAACAAATACACGTTGTTTATTTACACGTAATTGAGCCTGCTTGCGATCTATACAGTAAGCTTGCATTGCAGCAACGCCAACTGCAGCAGACACAGCTTTATTTAACAGTCACCGTTCCAAGCAGGTTATCAGTTACGTTTTACTACTACTAAAAATGGTAATAATAATATGAACTTACGCTTGTCAAGTGACCCCAGATACGAGTCTCTTGCACAGTTTGCATTCAACTTTTTTTTTGGTCATCTGAGTATTTAACAAAAAAATCCCAAACAGCAGAGGGGTTTTGAGACATTTCTTTAAATACAGCTTGCGCTACAGCGTTTTGTTGTCGTGGCGGCGAATGAAGAAATGAAAGGTTTGCCTCTGGATAACACGAGCTGGAACGGGGAGGGTCAGACGGTGCTCAGTTTTCGAAATTAAAATTATTAGTGTTAGTGTATATTTTGTATGTTTCAAACATATTCTATCGTCTGTTACACTGTTGTGTACAGTAGGTATTCAGTACATATTTTACTGAAGCAATACAGTCACTAGAGCCGGAGCCCACTGCTTTGGATACTATACCCTGCTCCATACACGGCAGCGGTGCCATGTAAAGTTGCTACGTATACGATTTGGTAGCGGATTTTAATAACTTTAGTTTACTTAATATTCATTATACAAATCAAAAGATGGAATTTTACAGTTTCTGTTAACAGGAAAAAAAAATAATAATACAAAACGTGCGTGAACCTGTCTGACGCACCTTCGGAGGTTTAAAATAATCTTTGAATCCCTGGCTAGTGAACAAACCTTCGAACCTTCGGACACAGCCCTAGTTTTTGGTTTTGGTTTTTATTCACCGGGATGAACACAGCACCCCAGTTATAGGGATTCTCTGGGAATCTCTCAGCCTCTGGAGGGAGTATATGATGCTCCTCTGCCAAATCATTTTGATCACCGGGATGAACACGTCGCATTGATTTAATATTTTATTGTTTGTTTTTTTAGCAGACGGCACCGGGATGCTTCAAGGGATGAGGCTGTGCTCCAACTACTTTTATTTTTATTCACCCATTGTTTGGGTTCAATGTTTTTGGAAAATCTGTAAGATGTCGTATTATAACAAAGGTGGTTATTTAACACAAGACTGTCCTGACTGAATCCTTCATATTAATGGGGATTGTGCAACCCTATGTTGCACCTAGCATAGCAACACCCAATGCATTCTACTGAGAACCATGAAGTTGAGAGAAGAGGACACAGCTGACTCTCATTCACATCTTTCTGATTTGAAACCGTTAAAAACAGATGGTTATATAGGTAGTGGACAAAAAAATGGAAACACCTGGGTAAATGAGGGACACCAAGTATATTGAAAGCAAGGGTTTCCACACAGGTGTGGCTCATGTGTTAATTAAGCAAATAACATCCCAGCATACTTAGGGTCATGTATAAAAATGCTGGACAGGCCTGGTTGCCTATAATTATGGCTAGCATGTCTGCAAGAGGAGACCTCAGTGACTTCGAAAGAGGGGTGATTGTTGCGGCACATTTGGCAGGAGCTTCAGTGACCAAGACAGCTCTATTTGCCAGGGGCGTAGCTAGGATTAGATTTTTACTGAGGGAAAAAAAAAAAAAAGTTGAACAACACTCTTGCAGATCCTGTTCATGTTACAAAGGTAAAAGTTATCATCTTATAAAGCCTGGAGACTGTTCATGCAAACTGCAAAGCAATATTAAGTCCCTTGGATGATGATGTTAATGTTAAAATTTGATGACCCATATTATTTCAAAGATTAAAACTAATTGTCTCCCAGCAAAATCACAGCAACCTAAAATGACCATATTGACTGTCAGAAATATGTTATTTTAAAAGGATAAGAATATAACATCAGTATTAATAAGTAGATGGGTTCATACCTTTATTGACATGCATTTGGTTCACTGCTACTTAAGTTGCCTTACACTGCTGGGACTGGTAACTGCTGCTGACTGGTAAGCCTGGTGCTGATACTGCTGTGACTGGTGCTTTCACTGCTGACACTGTGACTGGTGCTGATGCTGCTGGAACTTATACTGGTCCTGACACTGCTGGAACTGGTCCTGACACTGCAGGAACTGGTGCTGACACTGCTGCAACTGGTGCTGACACTGAGACTGTTGCTGACACTGACTGGTGCTGACACTGCTGGAACTGGTGCTGACACTGCTGGGACTGGTGCTGACACTGTGATTGGTGGAAAAGGAGAGCCCAACTTTCAAGAAATATTCAGTTATTTATCAAATGGGAAATACCCAGATGCACTTAATGGGAACAGTGGAAGAAAGGCTAATTTTCAGTGACAGTGCCAGCGTTTTTTCATTACAGGTGGCTAACTAATGTAAAAACACAAGATACACAAAAAAACGACAAAATAGACATATTCTATCAGTATGTACATCAGTATGTTACTATTTCTTATAATATTAATTACACTTTTTTTGTTCATTAAAAAAGTTGTATTAAACAAGATAACATTCAAAACATGTTGTATAGCGAAAAAAATGTGTAATCCCTCGAGAATGATTGTTGTTTTTGAAGCAAAGGAACTCAAACCAGTATGCTTGAAAGAAGGCATCCATTAGCCATAGATTCCAATTTACTGTATTCATCTGTGCGTGTGTTTCTGTATGTAGTACTGTTTTTTTTTGTGTATAGTTAACTTTGGTAATTTTTATTTTTTGTTTGCTCTGTATTTCAACTCCATATTTTGATATACAGTACATTTGTATGGTTACAGTTTCTATTAGTACATTGTTATGTTAGTTAATTCAGTTCGCTTTAGCTGAAAAACGTTTGGGGAAAATACAAATGTAATACCATAACTGTAAAAAGCAACGTGTTTTGAGCTTGAGAGTGTTTTGAAAGTGACTACTAGTGTTTTGAGTGTACACTACACCGGTGTATTGCCTGTGCATGCACTGTTTCAGAGCGGGAGAGTAAACATCAAGGAACAAGTGAGTAAGAAAATGATGAAAAAAATGTAAACAGCGCTCAAAAACGTGATGTGTCAAAGACAACTTCTGTGTCGATCCCCTGTCTTTTACAATGGTTCCACAAATGGGGGCCCACAAATCTGTTTGGCGCCAGGCCCACAGAAGGTTAATCCGGCCCTGGCTGTGGTAGTCGTAGTTAGAGCTCTGGACTCTGACGGCTGGGTTTAAGCTATAGAATGGCTGTTTGTGTACAATATTGTATGACTCTATATTACTTTGACAAGGTATTCACCAAAAATAACAACAATAATAATAATAATAATAAATTTGATGTTCCCACCTCTGAACGCTAGATCTCCTTTGAACGTTTACACAGTTTCTCACTATAAATCGACGATACAGTACTTCAGGCGGGGGAAACCGGTCGCAGAGGTCCTGGTGCTGCCTAACGCACAGGCCGGGTCGCTATGGATGCAAATACACAGCCACTATGCTGTAATAAACTGCTATGCTATGGCAGGTAGGGTGATACTTGGACGAGCTGACTGTCCAGTTAAAGTGACGAGAAAAAAAAAAAAAAAATCATCATACAGCCAGCTATCCCGGTTTAGCTACACATTTAATGTCATCATAAAAACAGGTACTTGGATTTTTGCTGTGCTGACGTTAAAACATTCTACATGAAGGAAATCATGGGCAGCAGTGTGGAGTAGTGGTTAGGGCTCTGGACTCTTGACCGGAGGGTTGTGGGTTCAATCCCCAGTGGGGGACACTGCTGTTGTACCCTTGAGCAAGGTACTTTACCTAGATTGCTCCAGTAAAAAAAAAAAAAAAAAAAAAAAAAACTATATAAATGGGTAATTGTATGTAAAAATAATGTGATATCTTGTAACAATTGTAAGTCGCCCTGGATAAGGGCGTCTGCTAAGAAATAATAATAATAATAATAATGTATATATATATATATATATATATATATATATATATTAGCTCAAAGAGCCAGCTGCCCAACGTTTCGTTATGTTGTACATATCTTTCTCAAGGGAGCCTGTGTTTGAATCAAAACATTGGAGGTATTTATAGGTTTTTGACGGCATGACAACTACTTGTTATTGTTTACATTCAAATCCATGATTTATTCTTACATGGTGTAATGGTGTTCTATATATTGTGACATCATTTTTACTTCTATCTTTGAATTTGTATTAATTCTAATTAACACTACTTTATATAAACTTATATTTTTATTATATCATGCAATGCTGGCTCTGAGGATCAGTCTAGATTTGGCCTCCCCAGCGCATCAGCATGCACAACTTTCAAAACGTATTGCAGCTAAACATCACATTGCGCAAGGGAAAAACAACAATATAAATGATAAATTCACTTAACATTGATTCTTCCCAAGAGTTGGCTTGTTTAGAAAGAAATGTGTAATTAGTTGGTTTTTTCTACGTTTCATGTTAGTGCTGCACTGTAAACCAGAGTGCAGAGTAACTTGGGAAACTGACTAATGAGAAACGTCTTTGCGGCGCGAATTTCACATACCGCAGTGTCTGTACAGCCCAAGATAAGTGATATGTGAATAAATTAAAAATAATATTTTTATATAGCCTATATATATACAAAAAAAAGATATAAAAAACAAAACGTACCCACTTTATTAAGAGTGTAAAATGTATGTATGTATATTATATGTATATCTATCTATCTATCTATATATATATATATATATATATACATTTTACACTCTTAAAAAATAAAGTGGGTACGTTTTGGTTTTTTTTATCTTTTTTTTTTTTTCCGTCTTCACAATTAAGAATTGAACCGATTTTTACCGAGGCGGCCGCCTCAGCTGCCTCAATGGACGCTACGCGTCTGCTTGCTGATGTTTCAAGAGCAACGGTGTCTAAGGTGATGTCAGCATGGAATTCCGAGGGAAAGACATCATCAGCAAAGGGCAACAGTGGGAGGAAGCGCATACGCCAGGATCATGATATCCGTGCATTAATTGGAAGTGCAAGGCAAAACAGGCGAGCAACTGCAGATCAATTGACTGCAAATTTCAACCTGGGGCGCGAGCAGCCAGTTTCATCAAAAACGGTCTGCCGAGAACTCCACAGAGCGGGATACCATAGTGGCCCAACGCCCTATGTGACTTTACATTGGTGTTTCCATTTTTTTGTCCACTACCTGTATGTGTTAATGGCTTACTTAATTTCATTTGTTGGTTCTGGGTGAATGAGACCTTTTAATAGCACTTTACAGTGGAACAGCGGCCCCCTCCGTATACCTCCTGTGTCACACGTCGAACAGCCTACAAATGAGAACCAGGCATTTGTAACCTACATGACCATTGAAAGAACAATTACAGAAACATATAGAAAAGTGTACTTGTACAGTGACTACTACAAACTGCTTGGGACAGAACACTATTCAGATTTGTGAAGATTACTACTGGAGTCCAGAGAGTCTACTGTAGAATGTAGAATATCAGCTTTCAGTGAAATATCTGCTAGTAGCTTGCAGCACTGAATACCTGGAGAATCTCTCAACAGGGAACAGTCATTACAGTTCTTATTTACTCCATTTGGCATGCCATATTAAAAAGGCATCTTGCCAGCACTACACTTAGTAATTTCAGATTCAATATATTAAATGAACATAGAAATTTAACTTTAGTTCATTACTTCTCAGATTAATTTTATCAGATGCAGACTGTGAAATGGATTTGAAACCTGGCTCTTCTATTATTTCATTGTTTGATGCTTTCTTTGTCCTTCAAGTCCTTTCCTTAATTAATTTGTATTTTGTCCTTCGTTAAACATCTTGGCAGATGAGATGGCAGCCTAAATCACAAGCATCCTGTCTTCATCCTAAGAGTGTACAAATGTGTATTTATATGCACAGAAATAAGCCATTCTACTGACAAAAAGTTCTAACGGACTGGAAATAAATACCAACTCCTTCAATTAAGAGACTGTTAGTATGGCATTTAAATGAATTATTTATACCCTCTTGTGACAGAGAGATTGATTTCCATTACATGAGAGTAGGTGTTAAAACTTCATGTTGATATTGGACTCAGCTCTCGCCAAGATAAGCACCAACTAAGACATAGTTTCTTTTACTATAAACTAATGTGATCCATTTGTGTTTCCTTCCATCTAATGATGTAGATATCCTTCTGTCTGGTGTTGATGGCTGAAGTGAAATGCTTGCTCCAGGGATCAGCCTATTTTGCCTCCTTGGCACATCAGCACACACAACGGCTGCAATGCTGGCTCCAGGGATCAACCACTGTGTGGACTCCCTAGCGCATCAGCATGATAACCGTCTAGACTGAGCTGAGTAGGGTACTTCTCTGGGGTCTTCAAGTGGTCAGCTTCCATCCTTGGTGTTTTGTTGACTAGCCCATGACACCTTACGAGGGCTCGACAGTGATTCCGGTGTCCCAACATCACCCCCCTCCGTTCCCCACTCAGCTATGCCTAGCTTACTTACCTTCCTTTACATTGATGTTGCTTTCTTTCTACAATGCTTGAGGTCCCCAACCAGAATCATTTTGTCTCAACCAGAGCCAGTTGCTGCTCCTCTCTGCTGCTTCAGATAAGTTCTTCACTATGCGTCGCAACAATTGACTGAATCTGATGTCTCTGAAAAACCTGGTTGTGGAGTGTGCCACAAATCCTTGACAACCAACCTCCACTAGTTAAACCTGGACTCGCTGACCATTCTCGCTGTTCCACTTCAGCAGCCAGTTGAGCGTACCGAAGTTTCTTCCTTTCATACGCCTCATCCTCCCATGGCACTGTTAACTCTACCAGGGGAACAAGGCATGCTGATCCAGACCACAAGACAATATCAGGTCGAAGGCTAGTGGTGGCAATCTCAGATGGGAAAATAAGCCATTGTCCAACTTCTGCCAGCATGTTCCAGTCTATAGCAGCTTCCAGTTGTCCTAGACGAGTTTTGGTTTTAATACTTTTTCTTGGTGGTTGCTCCCGTAGAGGGAGGAATGTTGTTCTTTGCATATCATATATTGCTGGAATTGGAATCAACCTGTTGGTCATGCTGCACTTGTCTTCCAATGCTAAGGCCAAACATCGCAGCACCTGGTCATGACACCAAGTAAATCGTCCTTGGCTAAGACCCACCTTACATCCTGTCACAATGTGTCTTAATGTAGCTGGCGATGAACACAAAGGACACCACGGATCCTCTCCTACCCATAGATTAAGGTTTAGTGGTGATGGGAGAACATCATATGTTGACCTGATGAGGAATCTGATCCTGCTATGTTCCATTGTCCATAGATTTCGCCAGCCGATCTTGCGTTGTTCCACACTCTCTCACCTCGTCCATTCTCCCTGCTTGGCCTGGGAAACTGTCTTTACTCACCTCATCCTCTCCTCATGCTTTTGCATCTCATTGACTACCAGCTTCCTCTGTTGATCTGGAACTGCTTTGTGCCATGTAGGAGGAGTGAACTGAGACCAAGACCCCCTCTTCCATGCTGTACTTGCCCCATGATATCACTGATATGAAGCCCACTTTCTTCCAGTTTTCAACACAGGTGCTGCCTCCCTCACACATTCGTCATGTGACTCGATCCAATGTCATTTCCAATCGAACCTTGACGCTGCAAGTGCACTGAACAACTCCAGGCAGGCAGCAATTGGATAGTCCATGGTGGTGGACTGATCACAGGGAGGAGTTTGGTAGTACAAAGGGGACACAGCTATGGCCCCTTATGCTGAATGATTAATGAAGCCAGAGCGCTTTTTTTTTTTACAAAGGAGTAGGAGTCAGAGAGCTGTAGCCAAGCAAGTCAGCACTTTACACCTGAGCACCAGCCTCACAGCACTGCACAGCACTGTACAGCACCGCACAGCACTGCACAGCACCGCACAGCACCGCACAGCACAGCAAGCGCCACGGGAGAGCCAGAGCACTTTTCGGTGCACGGACATGGATTATTGTGAATTATCATTTGAGGAGTGACACTGATACTATTGTTGGTAAAGGGGTGGTCCTTTTGTTTAGTGTTTATTGAATACAGACTGTTTTTGAACTAGGATACCTGGTCTGGATATTGTTTTATTCACTCACCACTCACAACATTACCACACCTCTGCATTTGCATAATAGTTTAATTTCCCATGATATGTGCTTATAATCTTTTATTGTTGTTTTATTGTTGTTTCTTTACCAGAGCAAGATGGAATTTCTGTAATGACAGTACTAGGGATGTGCACCAGTGATTTCATCCCCCCTGGAAACATTGAGTTTTTTATATATATAATGGAAAATCTCTAACAAAGTCACTTATTCCGGGAGAAAGAAATTACCGGTGCACACCCTTAGTGGTCATTATTATATTGATTAAAGACCCAAACGTCTGGTGATGTTATTAGCATTAGAACCACCACGGCAGTCATTTTGGCAGTTTTCACTTTTAAAATTGAAATTACTCTGCGTGTGTGAAAGACATGCGGTTATCCATTCTTGACTTTTCCTAAATACATGTTTAAATACCTTGACGGTGTTCGAATCGCAAAAATAAAAAAAAGTTATAAGCACTTCTACCTAGAACCACCAAAAGCCGTCATTTTGACAGCTTATTACAATACATGCTTTTATTGTTAATATAACTTAAAATACGTTATTTTTTATATGTATACAAGCCAGATTGTTATCTCTACCTCCACTGAGGTTACAGCAGTATGTATTTGAATATTGCTCTTCAAGTCTAGATATGTGTTATCCAAATATCTATTGTAATCCTATCAATTCCTTGGAGAAACTGCCGTCTGGCTGTCTACGTTAGCATATATAGTCTGCTGTCTTATAATATTACTATTACAAGAATTTTTTTGAGAAATCTTGCGATGTTTGCGTTTTGATTTGAGAGCAACTACATAAGAACATAAGAACCTAAGAACATAAGAAAGTTTACAAATGAGAGGAGGCCATTCAGCCCATCTTGCTCGTTTGGTTGTTAGTAGTTTATTGATCCCAGAATCTCATCAAGCAGCTTCTTGAAGGATCCCAGGGTCTCAGCTTCAACAACATTACTTGGGAGTTGGTTCCAGACCCCCACAATTCTCTGTGTAAAAAAGTGCCTCCTATTTTCTGTTCTGAATGCCTTTTGTCTAATCTCCATTTGTGACCCCTGGTCCTTGTTTCTTTTTTCAGGTCAAAAAAGCCCCTTGGGTCGACATTATCAATACCTTTTAGGATTTTGAATGCTTGAATCAGATCACTGTGTAGTCTTCTTTGTTCAATACTGAATAGATTCAGTTCTTTTAGCCTGTCTGCATACGACATGCCTTTTAAACCCAGGATAATTCTGGTCGCTCTTCTTTGCACTCTTTCTAGAGCAGCAATATCCTTTTTGTAACGAGGTGGCCAGAACTGAACACAATATTCTAGATGAGGTCTTACTAATGCATTGTAAAGTTTTAACATTACTTCCCTTGATTTAAATTCAACACTTTTCACAATATATCCGAGCATCCTGTTGTCCTTTTTATAGCTTTCCCCATATTGTCTAGATGAAGACATTTCTGAGTCAACATAAACTCCTAGGTCTTTTTCATAGATTCCTTCTTCAAGTTCAGTATCTCCCATATGATACTTATAATGCACATTTGTATTGCCTGCGTGCAGTACCTTACACTTTTCTCTATTAAATGTCATTTGCCATGTGTCTGCCCAGTTCTGAATGCTGTCTAGATCATTTTGAATGACCTTTTGCTGCTGCAGCAGTGTTTTCCACTCCTCCTATTTTTGTGTCATCTGCAAATTTAACAAGTTTGCTTACTATACCAGAATCTAAATCATTAATGTAGATTAGGAATAGCAGAGGACCTAATACTGATCCCTGTGGTACACCACTGGTTACCTCGCTCCATTTTGAGGTTTCTCCTCTAATCAGTACTTTCTGTTTTCTACATATATTTGCCTTGGCATCAGAAATTTGGAACGACTTCATTGAAAACAGCATTGCCTGCTTCAAGCTAAACATAAAACATTACATGGATAAGCAGCTGTTTCCGACAAAAAGCACAGTGTCTTTGGACAAATTTGGGATCAAGTTTTGGCTGGCAGCGGACCCTACTACTATCTGTGCAAAGATGAAACCCAGCTGGTCAGAGACTGGGTGACAATGTGGTACTTAGGCTGATGTAACCGTACTTAGGAAAAGGGATGAATGTTACCAATGACAGTTTTTTTTTTTTATTTCACTGTAATTAGCAAAACAGTTGAAGAAAAAAAACAGCCTGGTTTGAACAATAAACAAAGCGAGAAGAGAGTTTCCACCATCTGCGCAAAAACTTAGTACTCAGTTAAAGCAATCACTGATGTCCAGTTGATGTATTTTACAATGTACTGGACAAGGCAGCCATCAATTACTTTTTTGTACAAGGAATGCACCAGGTAAAATATCAGTAAGAGAGATTTAATCTTGGTGCTAGCCACGGAATTTTGTCAGAAACATTTCGATCAGAAAATGGCAAGGCGGCAGGGAAACGCAGCTCAACCTGGATACAGTGTGCAGCCATCAAGTGACACACGCAACAGAAAACAATGCCAGGTAACTACATGCAGTAAAAATAAAACTTCTGATATCTGTGCCCAGTGTGAAAGAGCAGTATGTGGTAAATGCACATGATAAGTTGATAAGCATTACATCTGTGTGGACTGTGCTAATATTATAGTTATTTTCTTTTTTTATGTAATTTTTGTAAATAATTACTTCGTTTTTACAATTGTGTGTGTGTGTGTGTGTGTGTGTGTGTGTGAATATAGCAGTTTACAGCTGTTTACACAATATTTTCTTTTGAAGTGTTTATTTTATTATAGTTTTTCATTTTTTGAAGTCATGCTATGCAGTAATGTGGGAGAAAAAATCTGTTTATGTCATTTTTGTAAATAATTACTTTGTTTTTACAATTTTGTATGCACATATAGCAGTTTACACCTGTTTGCACAATATTTCCAAAAACAAAGTGTTTATTAGTTTTTCATTTTTTAAAGTCATGCATTACGTGCTAATTTTGTAAATAAAACCTTTTATGTTTTTTTTTTCATTTAAATACATGTTCATGAGTACATCTTTTGAGTTGTATCTGATAGTTTGTGTTACATTTTCATATCGAAGCTGTTTAAAATGTACCCGTCAAAATGACTACTGCTGGCGGTTCTAGGTAGTAGCATAAACCCGGCAGTTCTAGTGTTAAATAGGCAAATATATATCAATACAGAAAGAGTAATCGTTTTCAATAATATTTTTTAATGGCACAATAAACTGATACAAAAAATCATATTAAGCAATTCACATGATTTAGCATATTCCTTTGAAATGCAGGGCATGGAATTTAAATGTACCCACTCACCCCACAAAAATAGTAGAGTGCTTTCAGGGGATCTGGCAGCAGTGTGGAGTAGTGGTTAGGACTCTGGACTCTTGACCGGAGGGTCGTGGGTTCAATCCCGGGTGGTGGACATTGCTGCAGTACCCTTGAGCAAGGTACTTTACCTGGATTGCTCCAGTAAAAACTCAACTGTATAAATGGGTAATTGTATGTAAAAATAATGTGTAAAAAAAGAATGTAATTGTAAAAATAATGTGATATCTTATAACAATTGTAAGTCGCCCTGGATAAGGGCGCCTGCTAAGAAATAAATAATAATAATAATAATAATAATAATAATAATAATAATAATAATAATAATAATAATAATAATAATAATAATACTGTGTAGTAATTATTAATGAATTAAGAAACAGAACCCGAAGGGGGCTCCCGATTGGTGCATCCAGTAAAGGCACTCCGCATGGAGTACAGGATGTGCCCCATAGCCTGGAGATTGCCGGTTCAAGTCCTAGGCTATTTCCACTGCCAACCGTGGACAGGGGTTCCCAGGAGGCGGCGCACAATTGACTGAGGGCTTACATCGGCCAGGGTGTCCTTGGCTCACTGCGGACCAGCAACCCCTGTAGACTGGCCGGGTGCCTGCCTGTAAACTGCCCAGAGCTGCGTGGTCCTCCGACATTGAGGTGGCCACATGGCAGACCTGCAGAGTGAAAAGAAGCAGACGGCTGACGGCACACGCTTTGGAGGACGCTCGTGTCCCTCTTCGTCTCTCCCGAGTCAGCACGGGGGTGGCAGCGGTGAGCCGGGTTGAAATAAAAAATAATTGGGCTTTCCAAATTGGGGAGAAAATGAGAAGAAAAAAATAGGCGATTCCAAATTAAAAAAAAAAGAAAGAAATAGAACCCGAAGAAGAGGCCTTTACAGTCTGGTAAGGCTTGGCTTGTGTCGTTGAATAGTTCTAATCACTGTAACAGCTCCTGAAACAAGTCTTTTGTACAGTGGTTGCAATGCTTTATTAGTAATGATGTTATTGCTGGTTGTTAGCGCGTCTCTGCCTGTTACACATCTAACTAACTCTTCAGGACAGGATCCTGCCCTCTGCCTGTTACACATCTAACTTAACCCTTCAGGACAGGATCCTGCCAGACCCTCTGCCAGTTACACATCTAACTTAACCCTTCAGGACAGGATCCTGCCAGACCCTCTGCCTGTTACACATCTAACTAACCCTTCAAGATAGGATCCTGCCAGACCCTCTGTCTGTTACACATCTAACTAACCCTTCAGGACAGGATCCTGCCAGACCCTCTGCCTGTTACACATCTAACTAACCCTTCAGGACAGGATCCTGCCCTCTGCCTGTTACACATCTAACTAACCCTTCAAGATAGGATCCTGCCAGACCCTCTGTCTGTTACACATCTAACTAACCCTTCAGGACAGGATCCTGCCAGACCCTCTGCCTGTTACACATCTAACTAACCCTTCAGGACAGGATCCTGCCCTCTGCCTGTTACACATCTAACTAACCCTTCAGGACAGGAGCCTGCCAGACCCTCTGCCTGTTACACATCTAACAAATCCTTCAGGATAGGACCCTGCCAGACCCTCTGCCTGTTACACATCTAACAAACCCTTCAGGATAGGACCCTGCCAGACCTTCTGCCTGTTATACATCCAACTAACACTTCAGGACAGGATCCTGCCAGCTCTCTGCCTGTTACACATCTAACTAACCCTTCAGGACAGGATCCTGCCAAACCCTCTGCCTGTTACACATCTAACTAACCCTTCAGGACAGGATCCTGCCCTCTGCCTGTTGCACATCTAACTAACCCTTCAGGACAGGAGCCTGCCAGACCCTCTGCCTGTTACACATCTAACAAATCCTTCAGGATAGGACCCTGCCAGACCCTCTGCCTGTTACACATCTAACAAACCCTTCAGGATAGGACCCTGCCAGACCTTCTGCCTGTTATACATCTAACTAACCCTTCAGGACAGGATCCTGCCAGACTCTCTGCCTCTTATACATCTAACTAACCCTTCAGGACAGGATCCTGCCAGACCCTCTGCCTGTTACACATCTAACTAACCTTTCAGTATAGGAGCCTGCCCTCTGTCTGTTACACATCTAACTAACCCTTCAGGACAGGATCCTGCCAGACCCTCTGCCTGTTACACATCTAACTAACTCTTCAGGACAGGATCCTGCCAACCCTCTGCCTGTTACACATCCAGCTAACCCTTCAGGACAGGATCCTGCCAGACCCTCTGCCTGTTACACATCTAACTAACCCTTCAGGACAGGATCCTGACAGACCTTGGCAGGAGTGGTCATGGTGTGAGGATCACTGCAAAAGTACAAAGACAACAGGAAAAATACAAAATAATCAGAGAGAGTGAGAAAGAATTGCAACACAGGCCAATAAAGCATCAAGTGCAGCCAGAGAGAAGCTGCGGGTCACAATACAGGGATGAGCAAAGAGCATGTCATGCTTGTATTTTCAATTCACGATGTGTATCCCCTCCTTATGTGCCAAAAGCATCAGGGTAAGACGTTACAGCCCTTGGGAACATTGGCTCTATTCAAAATGATCCTGACTACAATGCTAAGTATGATCTCTATAACAACTGGCTTTGCCCTCTTTGTTAAATTAATTGTTTCACTCATAAAAGATTCCTGAGGTACACCATGTAAGCACAGTGAAAGCATTGCAAAGCATAACATACAAAGATGGTTAAACACAGTTAAAGTTTTTATTGAATCCACAATCACTTTCTCATTTTGTTTCTTTAACGATCCAGACACATATTTTGTTACCACTAGGAGGTTATGGGGTGGCAACATCCAAAATAATTACATCTGTGACTTCAGCATGGCCTAGCAGTCTAAATGAGTATCTCGGAAGCATGGGTTCGAATCCCAGAAATTTAAAGAAGTGATGTCTGTATGAAGATGGGATTGCACGGCTGGAGTTTCAAGTGATGGTTTTGGATCTACAGGGTCTCTACTGCTTGTTACTGGAAAACAAAAGATTTTCTGAAAAACAAAGCTTGTTTCTTTAATTACTACACAATGCAATCATTCCCAGGATTGAACCTGGCTTTTGGAGATTGCAGAGCTCTCCCCTCCACCGGATACAGTTTGGCTTTCAGCACCATTCCATTTCCTGTAAGAGTGCTCGGAATAGAAATTGAAGGGCACCAGTTAACAAAGAGCACTCCCAACACAGAATGGCTTTGCATTTCAAGTCAATATTGCAATTTCATCTGAACCATGCATTATCCAGATAGCTGTAGTGTGACCGATAGGGGAGTTTAGCCATGACTTAACACCAGTAAGAAAAAGCAGGCAATCCCTCTGCTGATGAGCATTCAAAGCTATATACAAATCCACTTTTACTCTTCCCAGTATAAATGAATTATTTTAGCTCATGGGGGCCTGTCACTCAGAAATCTGCCCTTTTCACAATCTCAGATGCCTTCGACCAGTGAGGGATATGTACTCATACTGTATGGCGGGGGTCCCCAATAGGCGGCCCACAGGCCACATCTAGCCCTCAAAGGGTTAATTTGTGGCCTGCGACCCACATTTTGCTTCAAGCACCTGGCGGTGCTCCAATGCTCTGTGTATTGCAAAGTGAAATTACAGAAAATGAATTACAAATTAAGAAGAAATGATAAAACAACGAGGATAAAAGTTTAACTTGATTTTTTTAGATTCCCATGGGTAACACATATAGCTCTCCTCGCTACCATATTTACACTTCATTAGAAAAAAGTTATTCAAGTCTCGCGAGAAAAACTGAATTAGAGGCGAGTTTTTAGACACTTTCTGTCACCTCCAGTTAATGCATTTGAAGAGTTCCAAGAACAACAACATGTAAGTACAGTAAAGGAGTAGCCTACATTTCTACAATGGCTTCTAAAAAGCACAAAGTTGACAGCGAAAACAGACTGTTCAATTCAGAGTGGACAGACCATTTTTCCTTTGTTCTGTCTGATCATGATAATGCAAAACCAACGTGCTTGTTGTGCACACAAGCAGTAGCAGTCTGCAAAGCTGCAAATATTCATTGACATTTTGAAACAAAGCATGGCAGCTTTAACAACAACTTTCCTCCGAAGTCTGTGATTGTGATTGGTTGTTTATGTTCTGTTGTTAGGCACACTGGACCTGCAAGGCGGTGCTAGCAGCCTTCATCCTAGCCCATTTAAGGACGCTCACAGAACTGTTCAGTGAAGTGCGCCGTTGGCTCTGTGACTATTCACACATGAACAGCACCTGAGGGGAAATAACTATTTGGGGGGCTCTGGTTGTCAATGACCGCATGAAGCATGTCAAGCTAATGATCTAATATAAACGGTGGTCTCATATAATCGCCGGTCTCCAATACGCGCCGGGTCTGCTGGCAAATATTGTAACAGAGGTGTTTAATTGAAGGTTTAATTGAACGGTATATACAGTATAAGCCATAACTGTAAAACGCCCTACATTTAGCATGTTCCAACTGGATATATATATAAAACACAATCTGAAGTTGCTCAAACATCTCAAGATTTGGTGAAAACGATTCTGTGACATTGTCTATATATATAAAAAAAAATATCCCAGGTTTGTTTACATCCAGGAGCTGACACGTAAAACACAGACGCAGTTTCATTGAATTACAGCAGACCACACCACCGCCCACATTCCACTGAAATATATACTTCCGTGTGGGCTAGGAAGGAAGTGGGGGTGGGGAAAGTAAGCTAAAATAATACTATATTGTAGGCTATACAAAAAAAAAACATGTACTGTATTGTAATACGCGTCAAAATGACGCGTCTGGCGCTTCTAGGTAGAAGTGCTTATAAAATTGTTATTTTTGCAAAGCACTATCAGGATATCTAATACATATATTTAGGGGAAAAAATGATACCCGATTTGACCTCACAATGGGGGGGTCAACTTTTACACAAGGTCGACTTTACTCCAGCAAATACGGTATATATTTCTGGCAGCCTGCTGGATCTTTTGCTGAGTAATTGACAGAACTATAGTGGCAGTAGGAGACGTGGCGAAGGGGAAACATTTCAAATAAACTTGCCACTTGCTGACAGTGACACTAATAAATATTCACTTATAATGTAAGGGGCTGGAGACTGTTGAACCGTATGTGCAAGATACTACTGTATCGTATGATACTGTCGTATGAATTTTCATCCTGCAAACTGAACAACAGCCTACTGTGTAACATGTCATTATTTCAGATTTCCCCTTTAAGTCAGCACTCATTACACTATAGTTAGATTAAACCCACAGGGTGGACAATCACAAACAATGGCAATTCATTGCAAAAAACTACTTAAGAACTAGGGATATTGGGGTTACGTTTTTACAATGCAGCAATCTTAACAGAGACATGCTCTACCCAGGCATTGCAGCACAGACAATATGTGTTAGCACAGTACTGTGAATAAACATTGTATAGGTACAGATTCAGAACAGCAAGATGTTTTGAGATCTCTACATCAGGACCTCTTGAATGTAATGAAGTACACATTGTAAAATAAATGTATTTGTAAAGCCTTTGACAGTAAAAAGAGTTATCAGGGTTTTTCCTGCACTCTGAGTCAAGCAGAGTGCTCCACTTGCTGTGTCTATACCAGGTGTGTCTGGATGTAGCTTAACTGAAGGTGTGCTATGTCTCTATAGTGAGTCTGATTAGTCAATCAGGAACGCATGGCATGGTGATCTTAGAAAGCAGCAAGTGAGGCACTCTGCTTCCCTGATGGAGTCGAGGGAGAACACTGCTTATATTCCACAGTGAATAACAGGACAAGCGCATCACAGCTGTATCTGAGTAAAGAAATATATATTTACTTTGTCAGTGTTTTTAAAGACATACAAGAATGTGACATTAAAAAGTATACATTTTTACATGTGGTGTATACATAAGTAATCACTTATTTAAAGCCAGCTGTTACACATGTGGGCACCAGGGGAGACTCCACAATCTGTCTCTGCTGCAATGCCTCGATAGGACATCTCAGTGAAGAATGCTGTAGTGTAAAAACTTAACCCCAGTGTGGGAGGCTGGACGAGTGGTCTGACGTCAGGCCAGAAGCAGGAAGGAAAACTGACACCAGGGACTGCAGTTAAAGGCGCTCACGCTGTTTTATTTTTAAATAACAAAAATAAATAAAATATTTTAACAAAAAGAAACTTACTCACAGAGCGAAAATAAATATTTAAACAAAACAAGTCTCGAATACAAAATACTAAATAAAACCCAGGTCAGGCTGAGCAATTGCCTTCACTGTTCCTAGATTATTATTAAGTTTCGTTTTCACTCTCTCTCTCTCTCGTTCCTCTCGCTCTCTCCGCTCCTAACACACCCACCTGGAGAGCTGGAGAGCTGCAGGCTTTTTATATTCAGGTGACCATCTCCCGATTAGCAACAAAATTAATCACTTAATTAATTTGGGAGATGGGAGTTTATTAATTATTCCTGGCAGAGGACGAGCACCAATCTCGCCTCTGCCAGAACACGTTTTAAAATAAACAAAACCGCACGACTACGCCGTCATATTTAAATATAATAAATAAACAAAAACAATACCGACGGCGCTTCGCCGACATATAAATACAAAAACTAATAAATACAAAACAATAACTTGCACAGGGGTGGAGGGGGAGATCCTGTTCTAAAAATAAACAAAATCCATGTACAGGGCTGCTCGCCCTGTTACACCCAGTTTCTCTCGTTTTGTGGGTTTGTGTCGCAAACTTAATGTTATCTTAACATATTTTTTTGCAATGAATTTTACTTTGAGTTTTCTCCTTTGTGGGTTGTATTTTTTTTATTTTTGCATTGCCTAATATATTAACTAATTTTCTAGACACTGATTTTAAAATATTTACTGTGAAAGGACTGAAAGGGTCAGTGGGTAAGGGTCGAAAAAGGTCAACAGGTCCAGACCTCTACTTGAAAGTTATTCAGCTCTGATCAGTTTTTACGACTGTTATGCTTCAATGTGATTTGGATTGCTTTCAGTTGTAGATTTTATTATTGACAGTTGTTTGGGGAGAGCAAGTACAACATTATTGAAAGAACTAGAGACTGTGTACCATGCTTTAAGAAACATGGCCTCAGCTTGGCATGTGCCCTTTCTCCAAATGAGGATTTTGAAACCCAGATGCACTGAAATCAAGTTTTAATTTTGGTGTGCCTCTCCCGATTCTGTGGTTATGGGTGGATGGGGTGGGACGGTGGTGGATGAGGGGGATAACAGCAAGTAATAAATAACCACTGACATTCAATTTAAGTGTAGCACTACTATTCATTGACAGCTGGCTCCACCATTTACAGCCAGTACGTTTAATAAAGGATAGACATAGTATTCCAAAAATACCTTGTAGCCCTTTCTCTACAAATATATCAATATGCCTGTGAAGGAAATATAACTGGATATCCAATGACATGCAGTATGACATTTATAGAAAACATTCCTCATCAAATGGGACACCAAGCACACCTCATCCCATGGGAGTAAAATGTGTAATAAACATTTGTTTAGTAGACAATAATATGGTCTTTCTGCTGTGCTGTTTTTTATTTTACAGTATACAATACAAATCTGTAAGGTATGTGTGGGAAATTGTTTTTGATTGATTTAATATACTGCCAGTCTCAGTATATCATGGTGGAGGTATAACGAGAGTATACTGTACCTAAATTAAATGCTGTTCATTTCTAGTTTGGTAACTGATTAAATGTTGTTTCTGATGACCAATGCTACTCCGGTTGTCATTGCCTTTAGCTATCTGCATGTTCTGCGATGTTGTGTCCAGAGGTCCCTGAACTGTAACCAAATAACCTTGTTTAATCTAATGTAGTCCCCTTCTCTGAAATGCAGCAGGTGTCATGCTCTGGTCCCAGTTTGGGGACACATTGTATTACACACATATTTAGAAGTGGACTCTGATCACACTACAGCATCATTTTCCAGTAGGATTGTTGGCAAGAGAAGCAGGCTTATTTATGGCAATGCTGAAAACTTGATGGGTGCACCAAGATACTCAAGACTTCTTCAATCCTTTTAAATACGAATGGCCACATACAAATTAAATAACTGAAAGTGAAATATGATGTAAACTGTGCTTATCTTTATAATAAGTTGTCTTTATTTACCTAAAATGGAAATAGTCAGATGGGTCCATCCCTTTACATGTTCATCACAGGGAACATTTTTTTTTTATTTAGATAAGAGTTTTTAAAACACGTTGCTCTATTGTTTATTTTATGTAAAATAAAATGTGTGCTAGGTTAGTAAGCTGATGATTTCCCCTTGGTTCAAAATAATAAGCTTGACTTCAGAAGACAGATTAAACCTAGCAGTGTTTATCCATTACAGAATTACCGCTTTTTATTTTATTTTAAGTCATAACGGTAAAGTAGGGATTAGTTTAGGGGACTCTAATCCCACTCAGTCTGTCAGAGGATACCCACACCCCTATTACAGGGCTGTAGAGAAACATATGTAACATTAAAGGAGGAATGATAAAACACCAAAGTCATGTTAATACATACAGTACATGGTAAAAAAGAGTTGTTTTCCATAGATCTCTTTGAGATATTCTTGTGAATAAAAATGATGCACAAGTTAATGCAAAGTGTATGTTCAAGATTTTGTTGGACAACCCTTTTTTGGATATCTGGTATAACCTCACTATGTAAAACAATATTTGAAAAAATGACATTTATGAAATGTATAACTTTAAAAAAACTGCAGCATGAGATAACATTGGTGGAGTTTCCATGCATGTTTTTTTTTTTAACTCGAGACATTTGCTCGAGAAAAATGTTTTGTGTAAAATGCTTTTTTGAGTAAACCAGGCTTTTCACCCAAAGTCATGCAAATGAAGGGGAAAGGTGGGGGTTGACGTGTAAATTAGCTCTGCGTAAAGTACTCGTGCTGTTTTTGAAGATTACTAGTGACATTTTGTGAAAATGTGGTTTCCATGCGCAGAGAACTGGTACACGAGTGAATCTAAGCTGCTGTAATAAAACAAACTACCTCGTGCCTGGTTGGTTAATAATGTGTTTTAATGCTCTTGCCCACATAGTTTTTTTAATATCAGTTGTGGGGTGGCATGTCGTTAGTATTGAATCTGGTTTCAACGAATTTATCTTACCACTCAATTATTCAAAATTAACTGGGAGGTATAAAATGAAACTGACCAACACAGGTATTGCAGTGGTGGAATGACCTTCCTGCCCAGTCCCTGACCACATTCCGGCGCCTCCTTAAGACTCACCTCTTCAGACAGCACCTGTTGAACTCCTCTGTTTTTCCCCTGGGACACTTATCACCCTTCCTTAAATGCGCTTTACTTGCTCTTATCTGTCCCCTGTTTTACTGCATTTAATCCTGTACTTCAGAGTACTGTAATCTGCCAAGTGTTTAATTTGAAGTATTTTGTATTTAATCATATCGTGATGTAACTATCACTGACACTGTTATCCGCTGTATTATTGAATTGTATTTTGTCACACTTGTACTTGCTTGAACCAAAGTCATTGTATTTATCTTGCTCTTAATTGTATTATTACTTGTACTGTGATACTTGAAATGTATTTGCTTACGATTGTAAGTCGCCTTGGATAAGGGCGTCTGCTAAGAAATAAATAATAATAATAATAATAATAATAATAATCATCATGGCTGAAAACCGACGGAGAAGTAGGATTCTAAAGCTCTGTGCCACACATCTTCCACGTATGCTCCCAAGGCTCTCTGGATGGCGAACAGTCGATGTTTTGCCTTTGTTTTTGGGAGCTTGAACCTCCAAACATCCTCTACCAGCAAATCCTTATGCCTTGTTATCTAATGCCAATGGCTAGCAAAAGGACGATTTGGACGCATACTCGTCCATCTTGCTGGTCAGAATCTGCAGTGGATAGAGTCCTTTTGTGTCACCAGGGCAACATTCAGCATTATAGTGGAACTGGTAAAGGAATTATATACATCCTCCTGTTCCAGTGGAAAAAAGAGTGGTGATTGCTCTGTATAGGCTGGCATCCTCAGCTGAGTACAGGGTTAGGGTTACTCAGCTGAGTACAGGGTAGCTGGCAATGTGTTTGGGGTGCATAAAACCACAGTTCATCGCTGTATTTATAAGAACATAAGAACATAAGAAAGTTTACAAATGAGAGGAGGCCATTCAGCCCATCTTGCTCGTTTGGTTGTTAGTAGCTTATTGATCCCAGAATCTCATCAAGCAGTTTCTTGAAGGATCCCAGGGTGTCAGCTTCAACAACATTACTGGGGAGTTGGTTCCATACCCTCACAATTCTCTGTGTAAAAAAGTGCCTCCTATTTTCTGTTCTGAATGCCCCTTTATCTAATCTCCATTTGTGACCCCCTGTCCTTGTTTCTTTTTTCAGGTCAAAGAAGTCCCCTGGGTCGACATTGTCTATACCTTTTAGGATTTTGAATGTTTGAATCAGATCGCCGCGTAGTCTTCTTTGTTCAAGACTGAATAGATTCAATTCTTTTAGCCTGTCTGCATATGACATGCCTTTTGAACCCACAATATTCTAGGTGAGGTCTTACTATTGCATTGTAAAGTTTTAACATTACTTCCCTTGATTTAAATTCAACACTTCTCACAATATATTCAAGCATCTTGTTGGCCTTTTTTATATGCTTCCCCACATTGTCTAGATGAAGACATTTCTGAGTCAACATAAACGCCTAGGTCTTTTTCATAGTTCCCTTCTTCAATTTCAGTATCTCCCATATGATATTTATAATGCACATTTTTATTGCCTGCATGCAATACTTTACACTTTTCTCTATTAAATTTAATTTGCCATGTGTCTGCCCAATTCTGAATGCTGTCTAGATCATTTTGAATGACCTTTGCTGCTGCAACAGTGTTTGCCACTCCTCCTATTTTTGTGTCGTCTGCAAATTTAACAAGTTTGCTTACTATACCAGAATCGAAATCATTAATGTAGATTAGGAATAGCAGAGGACCTAATACTGATCCCTGTGGTACACCACTGGTTACCTCGCTCCATTTTGAGGTTTCTCCTCTAATCAGTACTTTAAGTTTGTCAACTCCCTTGTTCATAGGCACTGCAACGCGTACATAGCTATGCCAGATGTAACTGAAGCAAAAAGCATTGCTCTGCGGGACTGTCCTGCTTCTCCTGCATGGCACCTCCTTGCTCTTTCCTGCAGGTAGGACTGTTTCAATTTTTTCAATTTGTCCCTAGCTTGTGGGGCTGTGCTCTCTATTCCTCTTTCTGAGAGGGCAGCAACCACTTGTTGGTAAACATGCTTGTTACGCTGTTTCGGGCGATCGACCTGGCTCAATACATCCAAGTCACTAACTATATTAATGCCCGGGTTTCCTCCTCGCTCCAGCGATTTTGAGTGAAGGGCCGACACGAATTGGATATAGCTGGGATCAAAAGCAAGGGAATTCAGTTACAGACATTTAGTAAGCAGCTCACTTGCTCTTCGTGTTTAACTTTAGCATAGTTTTTACAGCAATGGTATTCTCAAACAGCTGCTTTAATACTATAACAAGGGCATAACGCAGTTTATGGTAAGTGGTTTTATACAGAACTGTAAACCCACAAGAGATATACAACACAACAGGCCAGACACAGCAAAAAACAATACAAAAAAGCCGCCTGCATTATCATTAAGGTGAACTACACCACTGCTAACTATAAAACCGCCCTTCAGTCACGTACTTCCTGCCGTCTTGGAATCCACAGTAACAACTGACCTGCTCCCTTGCAATATTTATAGTGATGTCACTTAAGGGTAAACACGCTCATTCACATTTACACGTGAAATGTGGGTTTCCATGCGAAACTGGGGGTAGATTTTCCCGTGTTTTTCATCATTTACACAAGTTAATGAGATTTATCCTATCCCTCTCTTTGACTGTGTTTTTTGGCCACAAACCTGATTTACACAAGTAATTCTCCTAAACGTGCATGCGCATCGCCATTTCACGTGTAAATTGCCCTGCATGGAAACCCCATGATTGTCATGTGATCAGTGGTGCACCCAGGATGACATTTTTTGGGGGGCTAGGCAAGTCCATCTGAAACGTAACTGAAAAAAAAAAATACCCCTAATCAGTTTTGCAGGCATGCATCCTAGTTATATAAAAAGAACAAGGAAAATAATAATAATAATAATAATAATAATAATAATAATAATAATAATAATAATAATAATTGTTTTAGTTTACTTTTGCCAGTTTCGTCTTTTTCATCCATAATTAGCTTGTTTGAACAATCAATCTGAAAACAAAATTTGGGGGCGGTACGGTGATGCCTTGTTTGCTTATAAAACCCTGCAGTCTTTCATCGGATGAATTAATCTTATGATCTTATGATAGATTGAACACATAAACTTGAACAGAGAGTATACATTCAGGGTTCATAAAGTTTTTAAATGAATATAATAATATTTAACCACTTCAACTCCAGATGTAAAAATGAAACCCCTTCCCAGGTACCAGATTTTGAAAATAATAATAATAATGTTTTCAAACCTGTAATTGCTATAAAATGTTAACATATGATGAATAAAACACAAATAAATGACTTAAACTGTGTTTTTCATTAACCCTTTATGCTGCTGTGTACTACATACCCATATCCAATATAGAGATAGAAAAGTTTTTTTTTTTTTTTTTTTAACAATGAAAACAAAAACTCTGCTAATATTGATAATAACAATAATAATCAGTAAACAGTAATCATCAAATAAAAATCAAACAACATCAAAACGTGTACCAGTATCGACTTGCTCTGTGCCATTTATTGAAATGTTATTATTATTATTATTTTTTGTTTATTTAGCAGACGCCTTTATCCAAGGCGACTTACAGAGACTAGGGTGTGTGAACTATGCATCAGCTGCAGAGTCACTTACAATTATGTCTCACCCGAAAGACGGAGCACAAGGAGGTTAAGTGACTTGCTCAGGGTCACACAATGAGTCAGTGGCTGAGGTAGGATTTGAACCGGGGACCTCCTGGTTACAAGCCCTTTTCTTTAACCACTGGACCACACAGCCTCCTTCAATACAACGGAACCTGGGATTGCCTTTGCAACCACTGCACATTTTTTTTTGTCTCGTTTTCATTTTCGTAGCAGAACTTGTACCTTTTATACTGTGTCTGCTTCACTTGTATTGGAGGGATAGTCAGAAATGCGTGTACACAGCTACTTTGCACAGGCATTGTGATGGATCTGGCTGCCGCACTGCCTGTACCCAGTGCTGTGTTTTGATAGTATTTCGTCACAGCACTGCCATTTCAAACCAAACAGCTTCCCGTTTGCAGCTGGCTTACCTGTAAAGTAGCTGCATGCTCTTCTGTTCGTACAGTTTGTATTGTTCTTGGCTCCACATTCTCTTCATCATAATCGCTGAGTGATAAGTCAGCATCACTGTCGCTGGTATCGAAATCCTCCGAACCAACTTCACTCCCGTTGCTCATTATAGAAAGACCACGTACGTTGCCATGTTTAGCTTTCACTAAAAACTATATAAACTATAACTAAACAAGTAAAACTAATAATAAATAAAAATATAATAATTTAAAACACTATATATATACTTGTAAAAGCTGAATGGCTTCCTGCAATATATCTCAGCCTTCTAAACGACCACAGTTAGATTGCAATCGTTATATGACACGCAATTGGATACAAATGTCACCTGACCCTCCCCCGACTTTCATTGCACAATCCACAGTACTAGCACTGCTTTAGAGAATGAAATCTGAAACACTAGACTGAGAAACCCATCATAGAATAGAATGGGTAACTTGACGTACGCAGGTATGGCATGGTACTGTAAGTGGGTTTTCAATCGATGTACGTGCGTGTTGGTGTTGAAGTGGTTAATTAACAAAGAATAAAAACAAACTAAACTAACAACTACCTAGTCTATATTATTTGATTTATAATTTTTTGTAGTCTCCAAACTGCCCAGCATTTGCTGTTGCTAACGTTAGCTGTTCCTGTAGGGTGCATTTAATAACCAAGGTGTTGTTTGTGTTATTTTATTACGTATTTGATACAGACATGTGTGGTATCACGTCAATATGTGTAACAGCCATTTTAATTTTAATTAGTAGAAATGTCAATGCAAATAAAATAGCTGTGAACTTTTTCAATAAAATATAACTTCTGTGAGTTGAATTTTTCCATAGATTCATCTTCTGTTCCTCTCTTCAAAAAAGCAGAACATGTCAATAAGCCAGACAGTTTACATTCCACACAACAGTGGTAGTTTCAATTTGCATTCCAAAAAAAGCTTAATAGGGAGTGGGTGGCCTTGCTGTTTAAGAAGTTTGTTTTTTAGTTAGTAGTTTACAGCATGTTGGTCTTATTAGAGAGCCGATTTAACAGATTAACACGGCTTTAATACAGACTACAGGGCACTTTACATTTCCACAAATGTGGGCAAACCTGCTCTGTAAAAGAAGTGCCCTAATTGGGAGGTGGCTTTAAAGACAGATTTGACATTATTACCATAATTTTGTAGTTCTTATAAAAATAAACACACATTCTAAAGGTGAATTTAATATATCGATTGCTCCGCAGAGATATTTCAGCACTACAGTACCAGGTCATTTCAAGAGGTTTCATGAAGGAACGCAGCCAACATTGAAAACACATCAGTCATAGGAAAAGCCATGATTGTTACTGGGAAGGCCAGCCAAAGTGCAAAGCTTAACTTAACATACTATCATCTATAACAGGAATGTTATGCTTCAAAAAGGATCTAGTGCACATCTATTATTGAAGGGCCGACACGAATTGGATATAGCTGGGATCAAAAGCAAGGGAATTCAGTTACAGACATTTAGTAAGCAGCTCACTTGCTCTTCGTGTTTAACTTTAGCATAGTTTTTACAGCAATGGTATTCTCAAACAGCTGCTTTAGTACTATAACAAGGGCATAACGCAGTTTATGGTAAATGGTTTTATACAGAACTGTAAACCCACAAGAGATATACAACACAACAGGCCAGACACAGCAAAAAACAATACAAAAAAGCCGCCTGCATTATCATTAAGGTGAACTACACCACTGCTAACTATAAAACCGCCCTTCAGTCACTTACTTCCTGCCGTCTTGGAATCCACAGTAACAACTGACCTGCTCCCTTGCAATATTTATAGTAATGTCACTTAAGGGTAAACACGCTCATTCACATTTACACGTGAAATGTAAGGTTTCCATGTGAAACTGGGTGTGGATTTTCCTGTGTTTTTCATCATTTACACAAGTTAATGAGATTTATCCTATCCCTCTCTTTGACTGTGTTTTTTGGCCACAAACCTGATTTACACGAGTAATTCTCCCAAACGTGCATGCGCATCGCCATTTCACGTGTAAATTGCCCTGCATGGAAACCCCATGATTGTCATGTGATCAGTGGTGCACCCAGGATGACATTTTTTGGGGGGCTAGGCAAGTCCATCTGAAACGTAACTGAAAAAAAAAAATACCCCTAATCAGTTTTGCAGGCATGCATCCTAGTTATGTAAAAAGAACAAGGAAAATAATAATAATAATAATAATAATAATAATAATAATAATAATAATAATAATAATAATAATAATAATAATTGTTTTAGTTTACTTTTGCCAGTTTCGTCTTTTTCATCCATAATTAGCTTGTTTGAACAATCAATCTGAAAACAAAATTTGGGGGCGGTACGGTGATGCCTTGTTTGCTTATAAAACCCTGCAGTCTTTCATCGGATGAATTAATCTTATGATCTTATGATAGATTGAACACATAAACTTGAACAGAGAGTATACATTCAGGGTTCATAAAGTTTTTAAATGAATATAATAATATTTAACCACTTCAACTCCAGATGTAAAAATGAAACCCCTTCCCAGGTACCAGATTTTGAAAATAATAATAATAATGTTTTCAAACCTGTAATTGCTATAAAATGTTAACATATGATGAATAAAACACAAATAAATGACTTAAACTGTGTTTTTCATTAACCCTTTATGCTGCTGTGTACTACATACCCATATCCAATATAGAGATAGAAAAGTTTTTTTTTTTTTTTTTTTAACAATGAAAACAAAAACTCTGCTAATATTGATAATAACAATAATAATCAGTAAACAGTAATCATCAAATAAAAATCAAACAACATCAAAACGTGTACCAGTATCGACTTGCTCTGTGCCATTTATTGAAATGTTATTATTATTATTATTTTTTGTTTATTTAGCAGACGCCTTTATCCAAGGCGACTTACAGAGACTAGGGTGTGTGAACTATGCATCAGCTGCAGAGTCACTTACAATTATGTCTCACCCGAAAGACGGAGCACAAGGAGGTTAAGTGACTTGCTCAGGGTCACACAATGAGTCAGTGGCTGAGGTAGGATTTGAACCGGGGACCTCCTGGTTACAAGCCCTTTTCTTTAACCACTGGACCACACAGCCTCCTTCAATACAACGGAACCTGGGATTGCCTTTGCAACCACTGCACATTTTTTTTTGTCTCGTTTTCATTTTCGTAGCAGAACTTGTACCTTTTATACTGTGTCTGCTTCACTTGTATTGGAGGGATAGTCAGAAATGCGTGTACACAGCTACTTTGCACAGGCATTGTGATGGATCTGGCTGCCGCACTGCCTGTACCCAGTGCTGTGTTTTGATAGTATTTCGTCACAGCACTGCCATTTCAAACCAAACAGCTTCCCGTTTGCAGCTGGCTTACCTGTAAAGTAGCTGCATGCTCTTCTGTTCGTACAGTTTGTATTGTTCTTGGCTCCACATTCTCTTCATCATAATCGCTGAGTGATAAGTCAGCATCACTGTCGCTGGTATCGAAATCCTCCGAACCAACTTCACTCCCGTTGCTCATTATAGAAAGACCACGTACGTTGCCATGTTTAGCTTTCACTAAAAACTATATAAACTATAACTAAACAAGTAAAACTAATAATAAATAAAAATATAATAATTTAAAACACTATATATATACTTGTAAAAGCTGAATGGCTTCCTGCAATATATCTCAGCCTTCTAAACGACCACAGTTAGATTGCAATCGTTATATGACACGCAATTGGATACAAATGTCACCTGACCCTCCCCCGACTTTCATTGCACAATCCACAGTACTAGCACTGCTTTAGAGAATGAAATCTGAAACACTAGACTGAGAAACCCATCATAGAATAGAATGGGTAACTTGACGTACGCAGGTATGGCATGGTACTGTAAGTGGGTTTTCAATCGATGTACGTGCGTGTTGGTGTTGAAGTGGTTAATTAACAAAGAATAAAAACAAACTAAACTAACAACTACCTAGTCTATATTATTTGATTTATAATTTTTTGTAGTCTCCAAACTGCCCAGCATTTGCTGTTGCTAACGTTAGCTGTTCCTGTAGGGTGCATTTAATAACCAAGGTGTTGTTTGTGTTATTTTATTACGTATTTGATACAGACATGTGTGGTATCATGTCAATATGTGTAACAGCCATTTTAATTTTAATTAGTAGAAATGTCAATGCAAATAAAATAGCTGTGAACTTTTTCAATAAAATATAACTTCTGTGAGTTGAATTTTTCCATAGATTCATCTTCTGTTCCTCTCTTCAAAAAAGCAGAACATGTCAATAAGCCAGACAGTTTACATTCCACACAACAGTGGTAGTTTCAATTTGCATTCCAAAAAAAGCTTAATAGGGAGTGGGTGGCCTTGCTGTTTAAGAAGTTTGTTTTTTAGTTAGTAGTTTACAGCATGTTGGTCTTATTAGAGAGCCGATTTAACAGATTAACACGGCTTTAATACAGACTACAGGGCACTTTACATTTCCACAAATGTGGGCAAACCTGCTCTGTAAAAGAAGTGCCCTAATTGGGAGGTGGCTTTAAAGACAGATTTGACATTATTACCATAATTTTGTAGTTCTTATAAAAATAAACACACATTCTAAAGGTGAATTTAATATATCGATTGCTCCGCAGAGATATTTCAGCACTACAGTACCAGGTCATTTCAAGAGGTTTCATGAAGGAACGCAGCCAACATTGAAAACACATCAGTCATAGGAAAAGCCATGATTGTTACTGGGAAGGCCAGCCAAAGTGCAAAGCTTAACTTAACATACTATCATCTATAACAGGAATGTTATGCTTCAAAAAGGATCTAGTGCACATCTATTATTGAAGGGCCGACACGAATTGGATATAGCTGGGATCAAAAGCAAGGGAATTCAGTTACAGACATTTAGTAAGCAGCTCACTTGCTCTTCGTGTTTAACTTTAGCATAGTTTTTACAGCAATGGTATTCTCAAACAGCTGCTTTAGTACTATAACAAGGGCATAACGCAGTTTATGGTAAATGGTTTTATACAGAACTGTAAACCCACAAGAGATATACAACACAACAGGCCAGACACAGCAAAAAACAATACAAAAAAGCCGCCTGCATTATCATTAAGGTGAACTACACCACTGCTAACTATAAAACCGCCCTTCAGTCACTTACTTCCTGCCGTCTTGGAATCCACAGTAACAACTGACCTGCTCCCTTGCAATATTTATAGTAATGTCACTTAAGGGTAAACACGCTCATTCACATTTACACGTGAAATGTAAGGTTTCCATGTGAAACTGGGTGTGGATTTTCCTGTGTTTTTCATCATTTACACAAGTTAATGAGATTTATCCTATCCCTCTCTTTGACTGTGTTTTTTGGCCACAAACCTGATTTACACGAGTAATTCTCCCAAACGTGCATGCGCATCGCCATTTCACGTGTAAATTGCCCTGCATGGAAACCCCATGATTGTCATGTGATCAGTGGTGCACCCAGGATGACATTTTTTGGGGGGCTAGGCAAGTCCATCTGAAACGTAACTGAAAAAAAAAAATACCCCTAATCAGTTTTGCAGGCATGCATCCTAGTTATGTAAAAAGAACAAGGAAAATAATAATAATAATAATAATAATAATAATAATAATAATAATAATAATAATAATAATAATAATAATAATAATTGTTTTAGTTTACTTTTGCCAGTTTCGTCTTTTTCATCCATAATTAGCTTGTTTGAACAATCAATCTGAAAACAAAATTTGGGGGCGGTACGGTGATGCCTTGTTTGCTTATAAAACCCTGCAGTCTTTCATCGGATGAATTAATCTTATGATCTTATGATAGATTGAACACATAAACTTGAACAGAGAGTATACATTCAGGGTTCATAAAGTTTTTAAATGAATATAATAATATTTAACCACTTCAACTCCAGATGTAAAAATGAAACCCCTTCCCAGGTACCAGATTTTGAAAATAATAATAATAATGTTTTCAAACCTGTAATTGCTATAAAATGTTAACATATGATGAATAAAACACAAATAAATGACTTAAACTGTGTTTTTCATTAACCCTTTATGCTGCTGTGTACTACATACCCATATCCAATATAGAGATAGAAAAGTTTTTTTTTTTTTTTTTTTAACAATGAAAACAAAAACTCTGCTAATATTGATAATAACAATAATAATCAGTAAACAGTAATCATCAAATAAAAATCAAACAACATCAAAACGTGTACCAGTATCGACTTGCTCTGTGCCATTTATTGAAATGTTATTATTATTATTATTTTTTGTTTATTTAGCAGACGCCTTTATCCAAGGCGACTTACAGAGACTAGGGTGTGTGAACTATGCATCAGCTGCAGAGTCACTTACAATTATGTCTCACCCGAAAGACGGAGCACAAGGAGGTTAAGTGACTTGCTCAGGGTCACACAATGAGTCAGTGGCTGAGGTAGGATTTGAACCGGGGACCTCCTGGTTACAAGCCCTTTTCTTTAACCACTGGACCACACAGCCTCCTTCAATACAACGGAACCTGGGATTGCCTTTGCAACCACTGCACATTTTTTTTTGTCTCGTTTTCATTTTCGTAGCAGAACTTGTACCTTTTATACTGTGTCTGCTTCACTTGTATTGGAGGGATAGTCAGAAATGCGTGTACACAGCTACTTTGCACAGGCATTGTGATGGATCTGGCTGCCGCACTGCCTGTACCCAGTGCTGTGTTTTGATAGTATTTCGTCACAGCACTGCCATTTCAAACCAAACAGCTTCCCGTTTGCAGCTGGCTTACCTGTAAAGTAGCTGCATGCTCTTCTGTTCGTACAGTTTGTATTGTTCTTGGCTCCACATTCTCTTCATCATAATCGCTGAGTGATAAGTCAGCATCACTGTCGCTGGTATCGAAATCCTCCGAACCAACTTCACTCCCGTTGCTCATTATAGAAAGACCACGTACGTTGCCATGTTTAGCTTTCACTAAAAACTATATAAACTATAACTAAACAAGTAAAACTAATAATAAATAAAAATATAATAATTTAAAACACTATATATATACTTGTAAAAGCTGAATGGCTTCCTGCAATATATCTCAGCCTTCTAAACGACCACAGTTAGATTGCAATCGTTATATGACACGCAATTGGATACAAATGTCACCTGACCCTCCCCCGACTTTCATTGCACAATCCACAGTACTAGCACTGCTTTAGAGAATGAAATCTGAAACACTAGACTGAGAAACCCATCATAGAATAGAATGGGTAACTTGACGTACGCAGGTATGGCATGGTACTGTAAGTGGGTTTTCAATCGATGTACGTGCGTGTTGGTGTTGAAGTGGTTAATTAACAAAGAATAAAAACAAACTAAACTAACAACTACCTAGTCTATATTATTTGATTTATAATTTTTTGTAGTCTCCAAACTGCCCAGCATTTGCTGTTGCTAACGTTAGCTGTTCCTGTAGGGTGCATTTAATAACCAAGGTGTTGTTTGTGTTATTTTATTACGTATTTGATACAGACATGTGTGGTATCACGTCAATATGTGTAACAGCCATTTTAATTTTAATTAGTAGAAATGTCAATGCAAATAAAATAGCTGTGAACTTTTTCAATAAAATATAACTTCTGTGAGTTGAATTTTTCCATAGATTCATCTTCTGTTCCTCTCTTCAAAAAAGCAGAACATGTCAATAAGCCAGACAGTTTAAATTCCACACAACAGTGGTAGTTTCAATTTGCATTCCAAAAAAAGCTTAATAGGGAGTGGGTGGCCTTGCTGTTTAAGAAGTTTGTTTTTTAGTTAGTAGTTTACAGCATGTTGGTCTTATTAGAGAGCCGATTTAACAGATTAACACAGCTTTAATACAGACTACAGGGCACTTTACATTTCCACAAATGTGGGCAAACCTGCTCTGTAAAAGAAGTGCCCTAATTGGGAGGTGGCTTTAAAGACAGATTTGACATTATTACCATAATTTTGTAGTTCTTATAGAACGTACATTCTAAAGGTGAATTTAATATATCGATTGCTCCGCAGAGATATTTCAGCACTACAGTACCAGGTCATTTCAAGAGGTTTCATGAAGGAACGCAGCCAACATTGAAAACACATCAGTCATAGGAAAAGCCATGATTGTTACTGGGAAGGCCAGCCAAAGTGCAAAGCTTAACTTAACATACTATCATCTATAACAGGAATGTTATGCTTCAAAAAGGATCTAGTGCAGTTCTGAAAAATCCAAAACAATTGCATAAAAATAGTAATAACAAATTGGTTTGGGAAAACCTGCCGCTATAGGAAATGAATGGGAATGGAAGTCCGCACTGGGAGACTGGGAGGCCAGCAGTCTGAAATGATCTGCAGGAGGTTGTTTCTAAAACAACCAAACCAAACAAAATAACATCAGTGTTATTCGATGTGACTGGCTTAATATTCTCTGAAACATTCAAATGTACAAGCCACAAAAATCTATCAAAGTTGTGACCACTACATCAACACCAAGTGCTATAGCTTCTACTAAAGATTCTCAAGGGGTACTGTGCTGGAGTAGCCACAACTGCAAAACAATGAAGGAGCGTTAGCTGACAAAGAGGTCAACCAGATGGCAGGGGTTGTGAATCGCCTTCAAGTCATGTCATTTTTCCTATGAATTACATACTAGATACAGCAAAGTAATATAGATACATAAATGTTTCAGTTCTGAAACACTTCAACAATAAAATATTATGTGGATGTTTTAGTGATGTACTTTTAGTGATGTACTTATGATGTATGTATACTGTATGTATATAGTTCTATTGTATATAGTCTTACAATGTAACCTAACTTTTTTTGAATTTCTTGAAAGTTGCCTTGGATAAGGGTATCTGAAAAGCATCTCATTTTGGAGTGATTTTGAGTTCATGAAAATGGTATTTAGAATGTCAGTAGCCCTGTGAATTCTTCTGTACAGAGAGGAAGTTAGGTATTCTGTAGAATTATTTTGTGTTGCTGGGGGTAGGTATATCACTTTGAAATAGCTTATGTGTATTCATCATGAGCTTCAATATTTTGCGTGAGTTCATACCTGATCTGTATCTTCCACTACATAAATATACGCTAAATCTTGATATGGGACTTTTCCTGTATTTTGGTGGATTTGTCATTGAACAATCCTTGAAGATGTCAGACCACGTTGTGCTTTAATTAGACTTCTAAAAGTAAAACTTCTAAATAGTCCCATAGATAATCCATTGTAAATAACATATCAAAGCCAAAATCCAATTTGCCTTAGCCTTGCTTATTATTACCCTCAACAGCAATATATGTAGAAAGAGTTAGTGAGTGGAAATAATGAAATACTGTTATTTTTTTATTATTGTTGCTACTGTTTTGCTTTATTGTTTGATGTGGTGGAAATGGGCTTCAATCAGTGCATTTACATGAGCATCAAAAGTCACGTTTACAGTTTTCTGAAAATGTATCGGAATATTCCGAAAGTCAGTATTCAGAAAACAGCACCTAGAGATTTCCGATTAAATTCCGAAAGCTAACCAAATGTATATCATGTATATCTGTAGTCAGTCTGCATGCATCCATTTGTCTAGATAAAGTATAAAGTAATACATTTGTTAAAGTCCGTTTGTATTTTTTTAATAGCCCATACTGAAGCAGCGAATGTTTTCCAGCTTTAAAATTACGTGAGAATTTAAAATAATGTAAAGAAACTGGTAATATAGAACAGGATGAGCTGTTGGAAAGGCCGATTGCACATTGTGGGGAATCTGAATAGGATAGTAATCTTTGAATTTAAGACCCCATACTTCGATAAAGCACTTGAGTTATTGGATTGGTCTCCGTTCTGTCGCAGAAATGTCCGGTCTGTTCAAATCGTACTTAAGGTACTACAGTACTTTGCATGCGAAAATATCCTGCGTTTTCCGAAAACTTCAATCCATGTATACAGTTGAATTCTATTTAGACTTTCTATCGTTAATCATGTAAACACAGAAAAGTGACGTTTTAAGAAAATCAGTTTTCTGATTCAGTTTTGTAATGTAAACGTACTGACTGATTATTTTATGACTCTAATAGAATCCCAGATCTTCCTGCTGGAATACCACTCATCACTTCATGTGACAGCACAACAAATATGTTCGGATTGTTTCTTTATAGCAATGACTATTTCTAATATAGTTTTTTGGACAATGCTGTAAATTATGAGCATGAAGGGAACTTCGATTGCATCCACTTTTTCTGCAATTAGAATTTCTCTCAACTCCATCTCCATATTTGATTGGTCTGCTCTGCAGTTCCTCGACCAAAGCCGTCCGCACTCTGTCTGCACAGACAGATATTTATGTGATGTTTTTAAAAGTCGCTCAGAATTGAATAATAAATAATACCCTTTTTAATCATGTATTACTTGATGGAGTATTATTATTATTATTATTATTATTATTATTATTATTATTATTATTATTATTACTGTCTTTCTCAATTAAATGTAGATAAACCCTTGGACTTATATAGAAACTGCCTCTCCTTAGTTTAAACTTGGAGAGAAGGCGGGAAATTCAAAATTGGCACCTTTAATTTCAAGGACTGTTTGCAAAGGTAAGAAGGTTTCTCATGCTTATCATTGCTTTTGGTAGATTTTAACAGTTTTATTATCCAGTAAGCATGACCTTTTTTTTTTAGAATACTATAAGCTTAGATATTAATCTTAATGGCAAATAATTTAATCATTATTAAGACCCCCCTATATATTGTGAGAAGTGTTGAATTTAAATCAAGGGAAGTAATATTAAAACTTTACAATGCATTAGTGAGACCACACCTAGAATATTGTGTTCAGTTCTGGTCACCTCGTTACAAAAAGGATATTGCTGCTCTAGAAAGAGTGCAAAGAAGAGCAACCAGAATTATCCCGGGTTTAAAAGGCATGTCGTATGCAGACAGGCTAAAAGAATTGAATCTATTCAGTCTTGAACAAAGACGACTACACAGTGATCTGATTCAAGCATTCAAAATCCTAAAAGGTATAGACAATGTCGACCCAGGGGACTTTTTTGACCTGAAAAAAGAAACAAGGACCAGGGGTCACAAATGGAGATTAGATAAAGGGGCATTCAGAACAGAAAATAGGAGGCACTTTACACAGAGAATCGTGAGGGTATGGAACCAACTCCCCAGTAACGTTGTTGAAGCTGACACCCTGGGATCCTTCAAGAAGCTGCTTGATGAGATTCTGGGATCAATAAGCTACTAACAACCAAACGAGCAAGATGGGTTGAATGGCCTCCTCTCATTTGTAAACTTTCTTATGTTCTTATGTTTTGTGTATTACTATTAGTCTCTCTCTCTCTGTCTCTCATATATTATGATGATGATGATGATTATAGTGTTATTGTGTGTTGAAAAGAACAATCCAAGTATAGTGAATATTAGTAATCTGTATTCATTCATTTATGAAACATAAAACAGCCTTGCGCTTCCAGCTTGCAACTGCAACCTTCCGCTATCTCGAAAACCCGGAACTGGAGTGACGTAATAATCAGCTACGTTACTTCACTCAAAACATGGACTAGACTCAAACAGCACCACAGTGTTACAACAACATTACATCTCTCCCTTATTTTAACAAAATAATAGATGTGTATACATATATATATAAAAGCCATTTCTTTAAAGCTTTGAAACTGTAATTTGTGTGACTACTGTACACATAGTGTGATTTTGGAGAGTCCATTAAATCAAAGTTCTTTAATCAGATATCTTGGAGGTCTTCGAGTTTCTCTTGAAGGGTAACGTCTTTCGTGTGATGGTATTTGTTGATCACGCTGGAGTTCTGAATTCTCTCTGCCTCCTCCTAAATTGGTGCATGTTGTCTGGGGGACATCCTCTACAGTGCCTTGCGAAAGTATTCGGACCCCTTGAACTTTGCAACCTTTTGCCACATTTCAGGCTTCAAACATAAAGATATGAAACTGTAATTTTTTGTGAAGAATCAACAACAAGTGGGACACAATCATGAAGTGGAACGAAATTTATTGGATATTTCAAACTTTTTTAACAAATAAAAAACTGAAAAATTATTCAGCCCCCTTAAGTTAATACTTTGTAGCGCCACCTTTTGCTGCGATTACAGCTGTAAGTCGCATGGGGTATGTCTCTATCAGTTTTGCACATCGAGAGACTGAAATTTTTGCCCATTCCTCCTTGCAAAACAGCTCGAGCTCAGTGAGGTTGGATGGAGAGCATTTGTGAACAGCAGTTTTCAGTTCTTTCCACAGATTCTCGATTGGATTCAGGTCTGGACTTTGACTTGGCCATTCTAACACCTGGATATGTTTATTTGTGAACCATTCCATTGTAGATTTTGCTTTGTTTTGGATCATTGTCTTGTTGGAAGACAAATCTCCGTCCCAGTCTCAGGTCTTTTGCAGACTCCATCAGGTTTTCTTCCAGAATGGTCCTGTATTTGGCTCCATCCATCTTCCCATCAATTTTAACCATCTTCCCTGTCCCTGCTGAAGAAAAGCAGGCCCAAACCATGATGCTGCCACCACCATGTTTGACAGTGGGGATGGTGTGTTCAGGGTGATGAGCTGTGTTGCTTTTACGCCAAACATAACGTTTTGCATTGTTGCCAAAAAGTTCGATTTTGGTTTCATCTGACCAGAGCACCTTCTTCCACATGTTTGGTGTGTCTCCCAGGTGGCTTGTGGCAAACTGTAAACAACACTTTTTATGGATATCTTTAAGAAATGGCTTTCTTCTTGCCACTCTTCCATAAAGAAAGGCCCTCTGGCACGGCTCCGTCCACTGAACCGTATTTGGGGCAGCCTTCCGGGTGAGGTCTGTCAAGGGAGCAGCGAGCGTAGCGAAGCTCGGGATGAACTTCCTATAATAGCTCGCCAGTCCCAAGAAAGAGCGCACCTGGGTTTTGGTCGTAGGGACCGGCCAGTCAGCCAAGGCTTTCACCTTAGCAATCAGCGGTCTGATCTGGCCGCTCCCTACTCGATACCCCAAATACTCCGACTCACTCTTCCCAATGGCACATTTCTTTGGGTTAGCAGTGAGCCCAGCCTCCCGCAAGGATTGCAATACCGCCGCTACCTTACACAGATGACCCGGCCAATCCTCACTGTGGATCACCACGTCATCTATGTAAGCAGCGGCGTACTGCTGATGGGGCCGCAAAATGCGATCCATCATCCGCTGGAAAGTGGCTGGTGCTCCGTGCAACCCAAAGGGCATGGTCCTGAATTGGTACAACCCGAAGGGAGTCGAAAACGCCGTCCTCTCTCTGGATTCCGGAGTCAGGGGTATCTGCCAGTACCCCTTCGTTAAATCCAGTGTCGTCATAAAGTGAGCCGTACCAAGACGCTCCAGCAATTCATCTACTCGGGGCATGGGATAAGCATCAAACTTCGATTTTTCATTAACTCGCCTGAAATCAATGCAAAATCGAGTTGATCCATCCGGCTTATCCACTAACACAATCGGACTGTTCCAGTCACTCTGGGACTCTTCTATTACACCCAGTCTAAGCATCTCATCAATCTCCGCTTTCACTACCTGCCTTTTACGCTCAGGTATGCGGTACGGCCTCTGGCGAACTGGCGCCCCCGGCTCAATCTCAATGTGATGATGGGCTACTCGAGTCTGCCCCGGGACGGGAGAAAACACGTCAGGAAACTCCGCCACTAGCGCCCGAGCCTGACATTTCTGTGTTGGTGTCAGATTTTCTGCAATCTGTACCGACCCTGTTTTCGCCAACACAGAAAGATCAGGTCCCAGGTCCGTGACGTCATCTGCTTGCGCCACTAACAAAGCCTCCTGCTGTAACCACGGCTTCAACAGGTTGATATGGTAAATGTGCTTTTCTCTCCTTCGCTCCGGCTGGCAGATCTCATAATCCACCGCCCCAACCCGGCGTGTAACCTCAAACGGACCTTGCCACTTTGCCAGGAGTTTGGACTCTGAACTGGGTAACAATAGAAGCACCTTATCCCCCGGCTGAAACGTGCGTAACCGAGCCCCCCTGTTATATTGGGTCTCCTGTCTGTGCTGAGCCTGTTGCAAATTGTCGTGCGCCCACTTTCCCACCGACTCCAGACGTTTGCGCAGGTCCAACACATACCGGACAGTATTAGTCGAATTGTCCTGCTGTTCCTCCCACATCTCTCTAACCAGATCGAGTACACCCCGTGGTCTCCGTCCATACAACAACTCGAATGGCGAAAAACCGGTGGACGCCTGGGGTACCTCTCTGATAGCAAAGAGAAGGGGCGGAATCAGCTGGTCCCAGTAGCGCACGTCACTATCAATAAATCTGCGCAACATGTTCTTGAGGGTCTTATTAAATCGCTCCACAAGACCATCAGTCTGAGGGTGAAAAACCGAGGTCCTAATGGTCTTAATACCCAAAAGTTTACATGTTCCGCGGACTAGCCGAGACATAAAGTTGGTACCCTGGTCGGTCAGTATTTCTTTGGGGATTCCCACCCGGGAGAAAACCTTCACGAGCTCGTTGGCAACAGATTTAGCGGACGCAGATCGGAGGGGAATGGCTTCGGGATAACGCGTAGCGTAATCCAGAATAACCAATAGGTGTGTGTATCCCGCCGCACTCCTTTCTAACGGACCCACTATATCCACTCCAATACGCTCAAACGGAGCTTCCACTAGGGGCAATGGCACCAGTGGGGCGCGTGGGACGGCTCTAGGGCTAGCTTTCTGACACTCCCCACAGCGTTCGCAAAAACGTCTGACGTCACCATCCAGCCCCAGCCAATAGAACCGTGTCACGAGCCTCGCTTTAGTCTTGTCCCTTCCCAAATGACCAGACAGGGGAATAACGTGAGCAAGCTGCAACAAATCCTCCTTAAAGGGCTGAGGAATGAGCAACTGATGACGCACTTCCCCGGTCTGGGGTAATTTATCAACCCGGTACAGAAGGTCTCGATTGATTTCAAAGTGAGGGTACGTGGCGGCGCGTCTGGGCTCGACCACCCGACCATTAACCACCGCTGCTTGGTCAAAGAGTCTGCCCAGCACGTCGTCACGCCCTTGCTCGAGTCGGAAGTCACGGGAGCGAGCTAAGAAATCAGCTCCCATGGCTTCCAACTCGGGGTCAGATCGGTCCCGAGCAGAGGCAGCCGAGCCAGACCCCTGCGCTGGCTCCGCGGTCTCCCCCCCAGACTCTTCACCAACCGCCCCCACCTGAAACTTCTCCGACCCCCTCCATTGCCAGCCCTCATTCTTAGCGATCCGACGCTCCCGTTTAGTTTTACGGGGTTTAAATTTATGACAAAACCACTCCGGATCACGAAAGGGAAAAATCTCTCCAATTACTTCCTCTTTCTTAGCCAATAAGGAGGACGGGGCTGTCAGGGCAGCTAACCAATCTTTAAACTGCTCACAGTCCCGTCCCAGAACTACCGGCACTGGCAATTGAGGACATAATCCTACCTGCACCTGCGTCACTTGCTGGCCAATCGTCATATTCACACTGATCTTGGGATAGGAGCGTACATCCCCATGAATACATTTAATATGCACCCGTCCCAGTATATGTTTATGCCCCGGTGAGATTAGGCTCTCCTGTACTAGAGACTGACCACACCCTGAATCCAGGAGAGCCTGGGTTTTTGCACCATCCACGGTCACAGGAATAACAAAACCCTTGTGCTGAAGTGACTGAGGTAATTGAACGTGCTTACCTGGTCGGCCGAGGTCACACTCCATCACCGGACAGTCCCGGGCGAGGTGGCCCACCTCCCTGCACGTCCAACACCTCGGTGGGCTAGTTTCTCTCCCCGAGGCTTCGACAGCAGGTGGAAATACCGGAGCCATAACAGGGGCTCGCCGATAAGGTGTCCGCGCGAGACCCCGGTCCGACACCGCAGCAGCCCGTGGGTAACCCCACCCTGCCCCAGTTCCCGGGCTGGGAGCGCCCGCCGACACCCCCCGACCAAATACTCGATTACCCCGTCCCCCCAGTCCCTTCGCCCTCTCCGGGGCCAGTTGAGGGAACGATCCGGTAGCCCCACTTCGTCCAGACGGTTTCGCTGGCGTTGGCTCCGCCGCCTGGTATTGCTCTGCCAACTCAACCGCCCGGTCCAAAGTGGCAGGGGCCTGCCGCTGTACCCATAGCCGAGGTCCCGGAGCCAAGCACTCCAGAAATCGCTCCACCACGATCACCTCCACCAACCTGGCTTTGGTGGTCGCGTCCGGGTTCAACCAGCCCAGAGCGTAATCCTTTAAGCGGTGGGCTATGGTTCTGGGATGCTCCTCCGCCGAAAACTGCGCCTCCCGGAACTTTCGCCGATATCCCTCTGGCGTGGCCCCCACCCGATTAAGGATGGCCGCTTTTAGGGTGGGGTAATCCAGCATTTGTTCCGGGGACAGCGCCCTCGCGGCTGCCTGTGCCTCTCCCGTCAGCTGGGGTAAGAGGCAGGTAGCCCACTGTGCCTGGTCCCACCCGGCCGAGATCGCCATAGCCTCGAACACCTCCAGGTAGGCTTCAGGGCGATCATCAGCCGTCATTTTGGTGGGTCTCTGCAACCTGGGATCTGGACCTGCGGGTCTAGCAGCCCCCTGCACCGCAGCAGTGAGGGTCTGACGTAACAAGTCCATCATCGCCGCAAATTGTGTGGCATCCATGTTGGCACCTCCTGTGGTTGCACTGCTTTTAATGGGCAATGCCAGTGAATCCCACGCTGACACCACGTGTGGAAGGGTGGGGGAAATCACTGACACCGGAGACAGAAAGTTTTGGGTTCTAAACACCCCTTGGGTGCACTATTTATTTCTCGCCACCAGGTGGCACTGAGACGCCGTTGTTACCAACGATGGTAAAGGTGTCTCAGTGCTCACCTATGGCGCACACGCCATGGCAATAAATCACAAGAAACAGAAGGCAAACGAAAACAAAAACAAATACTCAAAACCTACAAAATAAAGTACTGCACTCAGCAGCAAAACAAACCCCAACCGTCGCTAGCCGCACGGCCCGGGACTCCGTCCTACACTCCCACTGTTCCCTCGCTACACTATATACTTTGGGGTTCTGCCCATTTATGTTCCCCGCTACACTTATTCTTTCTGTGCGCGGCGTCTTTGTTTTTCTCTTTCAAGATGCGCGCGGCTCTCTTCCAGCCCCGCTCTGTCCGTCCGTAGGGTCTCTGCTGGCCCATTCATTAAAATCTGGCAGACCTGAGGAAACAGTAGAGCATTATCTTATAGGGCCAACAATCCCCCCAAGACCCGCCTCCCAGCCATTCAGAGAGAGGGAGAGTCCACACACACACACACTCCCACCTCCCCGTGTCACGGCCATGACTGACAGGCGGCTGTTGGACGACTGCTGCCCTCTTCCTGCAGCACTGTGAGCAGAGTCAGCACAGGTCTCCCCCTGTTACAGGACCTCTATCACAGTGCAGGTGCATTTATACGGAGACTTGATTACACACAGGTGGATTCTATTTATCATCATTAGTCATTCAGGTCAACATTGGATCATTCAGAGATCCTCACTGAACTTCTGGAGAGAGTTTGCTGCACTGAAAGTAAAGGGGCTGAATAATTTTGCACGCCCAATTTTTCAGTTTTTTATTTGTTAAAAAAGTTTGAAATATCCAATAAATTTCGTTCCACTTCATGATTGTGTCCCACTTGTTGTTGATTCTTCACAAAAAATTACAGTTTCATATCTTTATGTTTGAAGCCTGAAATGTGGCAAAAGGTCGCAAAGTTCAAGGGGGCCAAATACTTTCGCAAGGCACTGTACCTCTTCCATGGCAGGTAAATCCTTGTTTAGGGTTTTGACCACTTTGAAGTGTGATGAATTTCTAGTGACACGGTGTCCGTGATTTGACTTGGAAATCTTTTAACTTCCCAATTCCTTCAAAGATATTTGCATGTTGTGTCAATAGTGACTCTAAGAATGGTGGGTGGACCTTTGGAGTTGTATGTGACACTGAATTAATTATTTTTAAAAGTCCAAGTTCAGTGGCTGTCTGGCAGCTCAACAACAAGCCATAGTGCCCTTTGGCAATGTAGAAAACAGTAGGGACAATTTTTGTGCTGTTGCTAACTGTAGTGCAGAATTTTCCCAACAGTGGTAGGGCTGTGCGAGATCCATATGTGCAAATTTTAATGTTTGCACGCTGGAGTTGTACCTTGTCTTGTAGTTTGGTGTAAGCAGTTTCATCCATTATGCTCACACTGGCACCGGAGTCCACAATGACATCAATAGCAGTGTTCTCAACAATAGTTTTGGTAAGAGGTTGTTTTGGGTTAATGGTATACACAGTGTAAAGGTATTCATCATCTGAACTTGATCCCATCCTCGTCGCTAAATATAGTGTTCTTGTGTGTTGAAAAGAACAACCTAAGACCAGTATAGTGAATATTAGTAATCTGTATTCATTCATTTATGAAACATAAAAACAGCCTTGCGCTTCCAGCTTGCAACTGCAACTTTCCGCTATCTCGAAAACCCGGAACTGGAGTGACATTACAATGATGATATCTATCATGCTCTTCTGGAGCAACATGGGCTATGTTTGTCCCGGAGCAGCATAGGAACCTGAAATACATAACATTTGAAAGTTGAAAATTGTTCACTAAATTGAGTTACATTTTAAATGATATTGTTTTATTTAAAAAACAATAACATTTAAAATGTATTGTAAACGGCCAGTCTTAACATTTAATTTTCATCTGTGCCAGTGTAATATTACTTTTACATAAACTTCACAATATAGTATGTTACTGGTACATTGTATTTATCTCTGTCTTATTGCAGACGTCAAAAGAAAAAGACCAGCCCATGTAAGTGAGAGTGTTAGACAAGTCATCCTTTTAATTTTAAAATAAAATCAAATATTATCTCTTCTGTTAAAGTTTTTAAAATATAATTATCGATTCTTTCAGATTGCTCAGACAGCAACATGTTGCGTGTTATATAAGTATCAATGTTTTTCCTTTGCACAGAAATGTCTGTATGCATACATTGAGTAATATGAATGTATCCGAATATTGGATGATCACACGTGGGTGGATGATGTCATCATTGACCTCTACATGAGGCAGGTTTTTAAAGTTTTATAAATATTAAATAATGTCATCATTTTCAATGTACCACACACCAAAGTCTGCTATACTTAGATAAAATATAAAGGCAGTTAATGATTTCAAAAACAACAGTTCATCATTTGATCTTCAGAATGTTTTCTTTTATATTGTTTATTCCAGCTTGAAACTGACAGCTCAGAACAAAGTGCACATGTTCCCAGTACATTTCTATGAAAAACTGGAACACTGGTAACACTTGCTTTTGCATTATGTTATTCATGTTTAAAGCTCTCAATATATCTTGGAATTTGCAAATCACTCAGCTTAGCACATTTAATTTTGTAACATGCTTTAAGATGTCTTAGCCTGGTAATGTATTACAAAATATGAAGTAGTTTACTTTATGCTACATGATTAAACTATTTATTTATTCTTTCAAGTGAAGCTAATGGTGTATTATCATGGGCAAAGGAAATCCACCCTTTTAAGAAAGATTTCTTGTTTGTGGTGCAGAATTGCAACAGCTGTTATTAATTTATCATTTTTTTAAGAAATTTCATCAGAGTTATTTATTTAACTTTTCACATGAATATGCAATATGCACAGCCAATTCAAATGTGTCTTGCCACAGTACTGCAGGGGGGACTGAAACTAACACAGCACATTGAAAAATTCTGTGGCACTAGGTCTATTCCCTTTCTTTGAAGTACATATTATTTAAAAAGAGTTAACTGTTTTTAACACAATGAAAAACTGAGATTTGCATCGCAACAGAAAATAAGTAAGCCACAGATGCTTAAATGCAGTGGTAATCCTGACAGTAAAATACTGTACTGTCATGTCATTTCAACACGGCACGACAGTTAAACTAGGCACCCACACGAGATGATCGTTTCTCAAGTATACTGCAGTAAAATAGGATTCTGCAGCCTTGAGTAAACATAATCGTGATCATATAACAAGCTGCTTACCCACGAGGACTTGTTTTGATGTATTGTCCTCAATGATTGAGCACCAGTGACATCTGTATATTGTATTTAAACTGCTGATGGCACGCTTTTACTAATTGTAATGCGACAGAGTGGCCAAGGACAGTGTAAATGATCAGGCTGGAGTCTTGATTTACAGTTTTAAACCGGTGTTGGTTTTATTTTTCTTACACTGCGGTGGCGAAACAACCACTAATAAAACAAACAAAATAAACCTAGCTCTCAGTTGGCGCACTAAGTAAACAATCCTTTGTGTGGAACAAACACTAGCTCTCTTACTCACATCTTGGTTTCGTTGTTTTTCTTCTGCTTCCTTACTCCTCTACACCCCCATCACAAAGCTGTCGGCTAAGCCCTTTTTATCGAGGTGCCATTAACTTTAACAAGCAGACAGTTAACCAATTGACCATTATCCTTAATTCGTTAAGGAAAAGCAGCTGTGGATTTTTCGTGGGCGCGCGTACATGAGGGAATTCCAACCCATTCCACTACAGGGAACAAGCTCATCATTCTCATACTAACATACTGATTCTGCACCACAGTAATCATATCGGTCCGCTTTTAAGAAATCACCCGGGGCGGATGACAGTATGTGTGTGCGTTATATTGTCATGCAGATCATTAATTTGTTTTGCAATGTACTCTGGAACAGACTACCATTTCTGCATGGTTTGTAGTATATTTTGAAGTTTTATCATTGTTTCTTCTGAATGTGTATACTACTTACAAGGGACGAGCACAATCTATAGTTTTGAGCCTTTTAGTTCATAGTATTTTTATTACCGTATGGAAATATATCCCTGAATAAGATTTCAGTTTGAAACGTACACAATTTACAGCTTAGCCACCTCCCCCCACAACAGAAACGTCAAAATATAGAACCGTTTACCTTTACCAGAAAGGAGAGCTGCATCTTTGCCTAACCCTCTATTTTCTTTAATGACGTTTCAACCTGTGTCACCTGATCTGAAAGTTATGAGGAAAAAATTACCGTGACCTGAATCTCCCTGCAAAATAAAAACCACGTTGATTTAAATGCACCGTGTGTGTAACACATATCAAATAGGCTACGAAATAGTTTAAAACATATTTTAATAAAACTCAGCAACCAAATGGTTCAACTTGTATTGGCACATTATAATAACGTAATTGAATTTACTAAAGCATATTGTTCAACAACGTCTTGCACATCTGACAGTTGTAAAGTTATAAAACATATATATTTCTGTGCACTGATTTTTTTTTATCTCAGTATTATCTCTAGAACACGTCTGACAGACAAAGCAACAAAACACAAAAGTCTACAACAGTTTGCCCTTACTATATATTACAGGTTTACTGCATAACTTTACTCCATGAAAAGAGTGATGTGAATGTGCTGTTGCATACGGGGGTATGTTTGCATTCAGCATACCTTTCTATCAAACTGTCAGCGACCATAATCAGCCCATAAAAGGCTGATGCTCACCCAGTTTTGCTTAAAATAGTGACAAACTGATGGATGTTTTTCAAACTGCTGGAAGAACTCCCTCACTGTTTCCTGAAAATTCACCCTCTGCATGAAACAAATTAGACAGTTAACTGCCTGGCCACTTTAAAATGACCTGTATATAATATACTGTACATGTGCTTGCCTGGACACTATTATAAACTGTACCTATTATCCTGTAAATAGGTACAAATCCTAATAAAGTGTCCAAGCAGTGTAAATATATTCGGTACAGGTCATGACCAAGTGTCTAGACAGTATAATAGGTACAGGTTCCAATAAAGTGGTCAGACAGTCTGTATATCTCATGTGAAGTACTTAAGACATGCTTTTAGAGAAAAAATGAAAAGGGGGAGCGGAGAGAATGAGAGGATATAGAGAGACAAGAGATTGGAGGTAGGAAGGAATAGAATGGGTAAAGACAAGGCTCTTGCATTTGATACAGAGGCATAGGAAGCCAGTGTAGGCTACGAAGCAGAGGAATAGCATGAGGGAAGCGAGGGAGAGGAGGCGAGCAGCAGAATTTGAGTAGGAGAGAAAAATAGATTTAAAAATGGTCAGAAACCGAGAAGGGGGTGATAGAGAGGAAAGTGGGAGCAGTCTCTTGTGAAGAAGAGGTCCGGTTTGTGGCCGGCTGTGTGAGTAGGAGGCAAGGGGGAGAGATGAAAGGAGAAAGAGTAGGAGAGGAAAAAAGCCTGCAGAATGGTTAGGGTTGGAAATGTTAAAGGCGAATATTTAAAAAAAGGTATTTAATTTCATTAAAAAAATAAACAATCCCATTAAAATTCAACAGAAATAATACAGTAAGTTAAATGCTTTATACCGTTGTACAGGATTTCAATCTTGAGAAACATGAAAGGATGTAATTTCTTGTCCGTCCATTGGAAGTTCCACTAACTCCAGAGTCTGTCTTCATTAGCCATCGGTTAACAGCCTAGGAAAAAAACATTAACAATAGCACAAAATATATAATAACCCTTAATTTTGTCTTTAGGTGCTGAAGAATTAGTGGTTTTGCAATTGCCAGTTAAGTCAGAATTCTTAGAATTGCCTGAAATAAACTTCTCATGGTTTTCATTCTTGTGTAGTATATGCACTTCAATTATTGTATCTTTACCATTCCTTTTTGTGGCCTCCTCCTTAAAAACATTCTTTCTAATGTGTTCTTCCATGGCTGGCCTTCAAGTGTAAAAGTTTTTTTTCTATCCTCTCTAATCTGTAATGATATATAATTAATATGTATTAAAATCTATTAATTAATATATTAATTTAAACTAACAACATACAATTGTTATGTTGAATTTAAAATCCAACTTTAACGCTTTGAGACAAATAGTAATACACAAAAGTGGGGTCTTAATAATTATTAAATTATTAAAAGATTGCCATTATTAAAAGATTAATAGCTAAGCTTATAGTATTATAATGTATTTCAAGTTCCTATGTTGCTCCGGGACAAACATAGAGGCACGTTGTTCCTGGACGAACTTAGAGCGTGTTGCTCTGGGAAAAACACAGTCCATGTTGCTCCGGGAGTGCATGATATACAGTATATCTAAATTGATTAATAATAATAATAATAATAATAATAATAATAATAATAATAATAATAATAATAATAATAATAATAATAATATAAGAGAGAGAGAGAAACTTGCTCATAATAATACACAAAAGAGGGTCTTAATAATTATTAAATTATTTGCCATTAAGAGTAATAGCTAAGCTTATAGTATTCTAAAAGGTAATACTTACTGGATAATAAAACTATTAAAATCTACCAAAAGCAACGATAAAGCATGAGAAACCTTCTTACCTTTGCAAACAGTCCTTGAAATTAAAGGTTCCAATTTTGAATTTCCCGCCTTCTCTCCGAGTTTAAACTAAGGAGAGGCAGTTTCTATATAAGTCCAAGGGTTTATGTACATTTAATTGAGAAAGACAGTAATAATAATAATAATAATAATAATAATAATAATAATAATAATAATAATAATAATAATAATAATAATAATCCATCAAGTAATACATGTTTAAAAAGGGTATTATTCATTATTCAATTCTGAGCGACTTTTAAAAACATCACATAAATGATTATGATTTATACCATTCTAAGTAAAACAATAACACAATAATAATATTATTAATAATAATCTTGATTTTTTTTTATAAATCCTCTTTAATAAAAGTATTCCAAAGTGATGCACACTTAAATACAGATCAAAACATGGTAATAACTATAAAATAAATTAATAATTAATTTACTTTTTGTATAAATTATTAATATTAATGATAATAATATTAGCTAACAAAATATTGATTTTTATAAAGCCCCTTTCATAAACTTATTCCAAAGCGATCTACAATAAATAAATAACTAAAATGACTAATAAATACAATGTAAAATACATACAGTATTCACATTTTAAAAACTGAAATCTACCAAACGCGACAATAGTAGAAGGAGAAAGATCCTTACGTTTACAGACCGGAGTCCATGAAAGTTTAAATGCACCGCAGTAAAATTGAATCTCCCGTCTGCACTTCTAACGACAGAAACAAAAAGAGAAGGAGTGATAGATTCACAGCACAGTGAATTTGTTAAGTGTTTTGTGATTGGTTGATCATGTTGTGGTTCCAGGAATGATAAAGTGTTGTTGTCCCAGGAACCATGGCGACATATCGAAATCAGTGGTGCGTTCAAGGACGTGAACATTTGCAAACGTTTGGGAACAGTTTCGAACTTTTTTCTGTTGGTGGTCTGTTTGCCGCAAACGTTTGCTAACAGAGGTAGTTTGCAGTCAAACAACAATGGAGATCTACGAAGAGATGTTTGACGCTCGGTGATTGACAGCTTTTGTTCATTTATATGACAAAAGAAGAAGCAGAAAGAGTTATTTCAGGTATGTTTTATATTATAATGTGACCTATTATAAAATGTTGATATTTTTTGATAAAATGGATAAAATATTTTTTAATGTATTATTATTATGATGATGATGATGATGATGAATATTAACTAAAGTGCTCTAATATATAATTTATATAAGGGTCCGTTTACTTAGTTAAAAGAAAAACGTTAAAAAAATAAATAAAATAAAAATATAAAATATGAATTCCAGTTTCTAAAATAGCTAATCCGTCCGTTTTGCTTTCGAATTTTAGGATGTGTTCAAACTGATAAATAGTCAACATGGAAATCTTTTAATTTCACTTTCTCTAGCTAAATATATTATTATCCTTTGGTTCTCTGCCTTCATCAGCCAAAACATGTTTATATGATAGTGTTCCATTTAAAAATAGAATTGTTAAATTTGGTCTTACAAAATATCCACATCGCCAGCTAGGACCCTCTAATAGTAATAATATTGTGGAGGATAATAATAATACTGTCTATAATACAGTACAAAACTAAATTTAGTCTCTGATTATAATCTCAATAGAATGTTATTAGGCTATCCCTACTGTTTAAAACTGTTTAAAACTGAATTAATTTGCTATTAAATAACATATATAGATAACATACATTTAAACTAAATTGAATTACTTAGTAATGATACATGTATTGTAATGTGTTTGATAAATATATTGTGATGTATTAAGCATGTTTTGTACTGTTATGTATCTGTAAGTGGAGAGGTCACAGAATAATCTGTCATGGGCGTCCTTGAAGGGAGAGGCTTAACACCTCTACCTCTGAGCAAGGTGGTTTTATCAAGAAGTCAGCAGGACACTGTGGCAAAGTGCCCCGCCCCTGTGTGCATTTGTGTGTTTTGTGTATGTATGCGTGCGTATGTTAATGTTGGTGTATAGATTGGTACACGGGATATAAACGGGTCTGTGTTTCACATGTATTTAAAGTGTAGATTTGTATTTAGGCACGAGGAGAGCACAAATCACTTCACGTGCTGGTTAAATGTAATATGTGAGCACGGGGTTGCACAGAATTAATTCACGTGCTGGGATTCAAGTGAATAATTAATTAGTAATTGAATCCCAGCACAACAGTATATATAGATGCACGTTTCTGTCACTCAAGGTTAGGTGTTCAGTGAGTGGAGAACGGGATTGGAGACGGAGGTAATAATAAGAAGAAGAAGAATAGTTAAGTGTTTTCACTCACCGTGTTTGTTTGTCTCCGTGCACCGTTTGTCTGTGTAGTCCGTTTTGTTTGTCTATTTATTTTGGCGTGTAGTGCCGTGTCCCGTGTTTTTGTCTGTTCCAACCTTTTATTTTCTGTTCTGTTTATTAAATGCTGAACGCGATCACGCGTTCAGCCTCACCAAAACCCCATCTCTCTGTCGTTTGTGTTCCTGTTTCTGGTCTGACGCCACCCACTCCGGCCGTCTTTGTGACAGACACTCACTCTGTTGAAGATCCAGAAGCTGAGCACTGCACAACAGCAAACAGTGGTAGGCTCTATACTAAACTGAATTACACATCTGTATTTATGTTATATATTTTATGCAAAAAAATCTACACGCTCTTATGTGTATATCTTAGGGAAAGGGGTTGGCAGACAGACATAAATAAACAGGTAGACAGATAAAATAGATATATTTGGTTATGTTCCAGGTGCATTTACTTGGTCTCATGCAGCTGTCATGCTGCTTACTGATACCTGGAGGGGGATCAAGGACGAATTTGAGTGTTCAGTAATGAAACGTAAAGAAACAGGGCAGATGGTGGCAAAAGTCCTCCGAAACAACAACTACTGTGTCACATGGCAGGCATGTGTGGAGTAGTGGTTAGGGCTCTGGACTCTTGACTAGAGGGTCGTGGGTTCAGTCCCAGGTGGGGGACACTGCTGCTGTAGCCTTGAGCAAGGTACTTTACCTAGATTGCTCCAGTAAAAACCCAACTGTATAAATGGGTAATTGTATGTAAAAAATAATATAATTGTATGTAAAAATAATGTGATATCTTGTAACAGTTGTAAGTCGCCCTGGATAAGGGCGTCTGCTAAGAAATAAATAATATGTGACAACAAGTGGCAGAGTCTTCGGCATAGGTACACTGCCTTGCATAAGTATTCACCCCCCTTGGACTTTTCCACATTTTGTAGTGTTACAACCTGGAATTAAAATGGATTTAATTGGGATTTTTACCATTTGATTTACACAACATACTTAACACTATGAAGGTGACACAAAAGTTAATTAAACAAAAAAAAAAGACATTTGTTGGTTGCATAAATATTCACCCCCCTGAGTCAATACTTGGTAGAAGCACCTTTGGCAGCAATTACAGCTGTGAGTCTTTTTGGGTAAGTCTCTACCAGCTTTGCACATCTGGATCCTGCAATTTTTGCCCATTCTTCTTGGCAAAATTGCTCAAGCTCTGTCAAGTTGGATGGGGACCGTTGGTGAACAGCAATTTTCAGGTCTTACCACAGATTCTCAATCGGATTGAGGTCTGGGCTTTGACTGGGCCATTCTAAGACATTCAGGTTCTTGTTTTTAAACCACTCCAGTGTAGCTTTGGCTGTGTGTTTAGGGTCATTGTCTTGCTGGAAGGTGAACCTCCCCCCAGTCCCAGGTCTCTTGCAGACTGAAACAGGTTTTCCTCTAGGATTTCCCTGTATTTGGCTCCATCCATCTTGCCCTCAATCCTGACCAGTTTCCCAGTCCCTGCCGATGAAAAGCATCCCCATAACATGATGCTGCCATGCTTCACCGTGGGGATGGTGTTCTCAGGGTGATGAGCAGTGTTGGCTTTGCGCCACACATAGCGTTTTGCGCTAAGGCCAAAAAGTTCAATTTTGGTCTCATCAGACCAGAGAACCTTTTTCCACATGTTTGCTGTGTCTCCCACATGCCTTTTGGCAAAATCCAAACGGGATATGATTTGGGTTTTTTTCAGCAATGGCTTTCTTCTCGCCACTCTTCCATAAAGCCCAGCTTTGTGGAGCGTCCGGGTTATAGTTGTCCCATGGACGGTTTCTCCCATCTCAGCTGTGGATCTCTCCAGCTCCTTCAGAGTTACCATTGGCCTCTTGGTTGCTTCTCTGACTAATGCCCTCCTTACCTGGTCACTGAGATTTGGTGGACGGCCTTCTCTAGGCAGAGTCGCGGTTGTGCCATATTCTTTCAATTTTTTAATAATGGATTTAACGGTGCTCCAGGGGATGTTCAAAGTTTGGGATATTTTTTTATAACCCGACCCTGATTGGTGCTTCTCCAGAACTTTATCCCGGACTTGTTTTGATAGCTCCTTGGTCCTCATGATGCTGTTTGTTTAGATATGCTCTCTAACAAACTCTGGGGCCTTCCAGAAATAGGTGTATTTAATCTGAGATTGTGTGACACTTTAATTGCACACAGCTGGACTCCATTCAACTAATTATGTGACTTCTGAAGGCAATTGCACCAGAGCTTATTTAGGGGTGTCACAGCAAAGGGAGTGAATACTTATGCAATCAAGACTTTTCAGTTTTTTATTTGTAAATAATTTTGGAAAATATGTCGATTTTTTTCCCCACTTCGACATTATGGACTATTTTGTGTAGATCAGTGATAAAAAATCCTAATTAAATCAATTTTAATTCCAGTTTGTAACACTACAAAATGTGGAAAAGTCCAAGGGGGGTGAAATACTTATGCAAGGCACTGTATATATTTTACTTGTGTTTAAAGACATACAGTGACTTTTTTGTTCTAGCTTTCAAACACAGTGAGGTGTTTCATATATACAGTTAAGTGGATTTTTTTCTTAAGTCCTTTAGCTATTTAAATACTGAATTTCATACCTTTGCCCTGCAGTGGTCCAACTTAATTACATCTATTGCAATGCTAATAGGTGTTTTTATTTTTACTAACTTGAAATATGCAACAGAAATGACTTTTTCTGCTTTTAAGTACAAAACCATCAGTGATGGCAATGAAAGGACAGGGCAGGGACAGCGCAAATGGGAATACTACTTCATACTAGATAAAATATTTGCTGGAGTTCCTGCTGTGAAGCCACTCATTGTGGTATCATCAATGTTGCTTTCATCAGCTCTGTCTCCAGAAACTCCAGTCCCCAACCATGTCCAAGTACAATCTAACACACCATCAGAGCCCACTCCTGTTCCATCTACCTCTAATAACACCCCAAGGAGGAGTCAGAAAAGAACCAGAGATCAGAGCATTTGCAATTTAGCTGAACAAATAGCAGACACTGTATCAGCTAAAGCTGCTGAGAAATTAGATGCAATAATTGCTTTGCAAAACGAGACCATTCAAATTCAGAAAGAAAAAAATGAACTGTTACGGCAATTCATGTTTTAATAGTTAATAGATAATAAATTAATAGTATTTGTGTTTTTATTCATATTGTATTGTATTTACATTGGGATATAAAAATATAATATTAAAATTAAGATTTTTCTTTTCTTTAAAGCATTTTTCTTGTATCTTTTTTTCTTGTATTTCATAATATTTAACAATTATTTTCAATTATTATTATAAAAATGTGCAAACATTCTGCATGCGATTCTAAAAAATTAATTGTATAGTACACGTTTCAAATATCCATTACACGTACACATTTGAACCAACCAGAGCAGAGACATTAGTATGTGTACAAATCACTACAGTAGGCACCAACATAGTAAATACTTAGCTCCTCGTGTCATTTTTACAATTTAGCTGAACAAATTGCAGAAATGTTACATCAATTCACACTTACTTTGGCATAGATTGCAAACAAATAAAACATCATGAAAATGTTTTTTTTTTTAATTATTATTTTTTTCTTTCAAACATTTTTCTTTAGTGTAAACAGCAATTTTAATTGCTACGTGTTCTAAAAAAAAAAAAAAAAATTGGCACGAGGTAGGCTACTTAAAAAAGCTAAAATAAATAAATAAATCAAAGGCTGTTTGCAATTTCATCCCTCTTCTGCTATACGGCGCCGTGCCAGTCCACTTTCATCTGCAGTATTATGGGGGTTTTCCCTCTGGCAGGGAACCTCATCAATTGCGTGTTGGTACTCATCATCCAGGGATTCGTTAATAAGTACAAAAGTATGCAATATGCATGCACTTGCTATCACTGATGGTATTCTGTGTACTAGTGTCATGTCTAAATGGTGCAGCTTCCTCAATTTGCACTTCAAAAGCCCAAATGCCCTCTTGATGTGCACGTGTGTGGAACTGTGGCTTGTGTTAACTCTCCTCTGTGTTTCAGAGAGGTGCCCGTTATCTCTGAAAGGTGTAATCATAGCAGCATCAAGAGGGTATGCTGCATCATCCAAGAGGTGAAACTCTACAGGGAGAGGGTTGCTGTCAAAATATTTCTTTAAATCGCTGTTTCTGTATACACATGCATCGTGCACTGAACCCACATAGCCTGTAAAGATGTTTGTACATTTTAAATTACTATCACACACAGCCTGTGGGTGGAAACTTGCATGGCCTTTTCTATTAATAAATGAATCCCTGTGTTCTGAGGGACCTCGGACCGGAATGTGTGTTCTGTCAATGCAGCCGATGACACCAGGGAAACCAGTTTTCCTTTGAAAACCTCCTGCCAATTCTGGGAACTGATCTGACAAAGACCAGCAGATGTATTTAGGCATTAGATTGATAAACCCATCGACAAACTGCAGGAAAGCATGATGTAGGGTGCCTTTGCTCATGCCGAATCTGTCAGCAACTCCTCTGAAAGACTCCTGATTGACCAGCAGCTACAGTGATGCCAGTGCCCTGTGTTCTAGAGGAAGTTCTACACTATATGACAAATAAATGTCTATTTCCTTGTAAAGTTTCTAAAAAAAATAAAGTACAGAAAAAATTATATTTACTATGATAGATACTTGCACAACTATTAACCCACATTTTCCTTATAAATGATAAAAGCTTCTTGATAATGGGCTACTTAATATGCACGTGCGATATAGTGGGATAATTGTCACCGAGGTGGCTATTTATAACAGCTGCGGTGTGCATGAGAGAGGAGCGAGTTCATATAAATAATGGCTCATATTTGCAGTCTCAATTCACATGTTCCCAACCGGTCATGATCTCAGACCAGTATGCTACGCAGAGCAGCTGATCGGACAGCAAAGAGACCTGACAGCTCAAGTCACCACACACTTCCAAAGAGAGAGAGACGCAGCACAGAGCGGCGGCCAAGAACAACACTATAAAGTGGGGAGTAGGATATGGTTTACTATACTGTATCTAGCGGGGAGTAGGATAAGGATTGCTATAGTGCATATAACGCACTCTGCCGCTCATTATCCATGCATTTTAAGGCGTATCAAGCCTTAATTATATGCATGGGCACATTGTAGGTGGGGTTCATTTGTAAATTTAGTCTGTGATATTAAAATGAGATTTCTGAAGCGACAGAACAGCAGTCAGAACAGCAGTCCACAAATAAGACCGATTTCAAATTGGTCTTATTTTGGCGCAAAGAAAAAGTCAGAAAGCAGCTGATAGGAAAGAGCATTGTGGCAGCAGTCATAGGGGCCTGGAAAATTCACTGTATTTTAAAAAAAAATTCACGGATGACTATAAAAAAAAAAAAATAATTTCACGGATTGTCACGAAACCGACATTTTATTAAAAAAAAAACACATTTTCTATTTACATTATATTCTACTGATGTAAGTTGCCTAAAATGTGTTATTATCACCCAAAAACCAAGGCTGAAACATTTTAACATTTATCCCAGCTACTAAGTCAACTCTTTAAATGTACATTATAACTCGATTCTATTGAAACAATCTTTAAAAATGAAACAACAATTTAAAATGGTCTGTGTTGGCTGCTAAAAAAAGTAACAAGCAGACAAAATAGATTTTTTAAAAACTTTGAATGACAAATTCAGCAACATTTTGAATTTTGTAAACCTTTCAAACGTATGTTGACACATCAATTAAAATGACTGTAATTCCCATAGACTATTTTGCTGCCTCTAATCCCAAAATATTAAACACGGGACAAACGTTAACTGCAAACCTGAGATGACAAAACCAAAACTTTTGTGTTTTTCTTTATACACACTGTACATTAGTAGTATGTAGAAATGTCATTGTACAGTATGAGGAATTCACCAATCATGAAGCCGGTATTAGTTTGACCCTGTTGCCGTAGTAACCAAATGCATGGCATTGAGCTGGACCGTGTACAGCTACTGTAGCGCTGCTTCTACTTGATAAAAGTATGAAATGCACAGAGGAGGTGAAGAGTAATGTAAAATAATGTAAGGAAAATAAAATGCATATTTTACATGGTAGGCAGTCAAATACACAATTTCTGCCTAATTTGTTATATCGTGAATTTTCAGGGGTTTTTCTTACGATGGAGAGTGCAGGCTCCTAACCTTCCTGAACAACCCAGGGAGAGTACAGAGAAGAAGGGAGAGTATTTAGGGTCTGCATTACCCTTTTTTTTTATCTCCCTGAGGGTGACATTTTAGCTTGATACCGGCTATTTCATTATGTACAATTGTTTGTATAAATAACTTAGTTCATTATACCCTTTTCATTATGATTTCCATTACACGAGAGTAGATGTTAAAACTTCATGCTGATTTGAACTCGGCTCTCGCCAAGATAAGCACCAACTAAGACGTAGCTTTACAGTAAACTAATGTGATCCATATGTGTCTCCATCCATTTACGTTTCCTTCCATATGATGATGTAGATATCCTTCTGTCTGGTGTTAATGGCTGAAGTGTAATGCTGGCTCCAGGGATCAGCTTATTTTGCCTCCCTGGCGCATCAGCACACACAACGGCTGCGATGCTGGCTCCGGGGATCAACCATAGTGCGGCCTCCCCAGCGCATCAGCATGACAACCGTCTGGATTGAGCTAAGTAGGGTACATCTCTGGGGTTTTCAAGTGGGCACCTTCCATCCTCAGTGTTTCGTCAACTAGCCCACGACACCGCAAGAGGGCTCGACGGTGATTCTGGCGTCCCAGCATCACCCCCCTCCGTCCCCCACTCAACTCAGCCCAGCTTACTTACCTGTACATCAGCGTTTCTTTCTTTCTATTGTGCTTGAGATCCCCAGCCAGAATCTTTCTGTCTCAACCACAGCCAGTTGCTGCTCCAGATAAGTTCTTCACTGTGCGACGCAACTCTTGGCCACTGAATCCGACGTCTCTGAGAAACCGGGTTGTAGAGTGTGCCACAAATCCTCGACAACCCACTTCCACTGGGTAAACCCGGACTCTCCATCCTCGCTGTTCCGCTTCAGTGGCTAGTTGAGCATACCGCAGTTTCTTCCTCTCATACGCCTCATCTACAGCATCCTCCCATGGCACTGTTAACTCTACCAGGTGAACAAGGCGTGCTGATCCAGACCACAAGACAATATCTGGTCGAAGGTTAGTGGTGGCAATCTCAGGTGGAAAAATAAGCCGTTGACCAACATCTGCCAGCATTTTCCAGTCTCTAGCAGCTTCCAGTTGTCCTGGGCGAGGATTGGTTTTAACACCTTTTCTTGGTGGTTGCTCTCCTGGGCAGAGGAATGTTGTCTTTTGTGTGTAATGTTTTGATAGAACAGGTGGCAACTTATTGGTCATGTTACGCTTGTCTTCCAATGCTAAGGCCAAACATCGCAGCACCTGGTCATGGCGCCAAGTAAACCGTCCTTGGCTAAGAGCCACCTTACATCCTTTCAAAATGTGCCTTAATGTTGTAGGTGATGAACACAAAGGACATGAGGGATCCTCTCCTACCCAGAGGTTTAGGTTCTGTGGTGATGGGAGAACATCATATGTTGACCTGATGAGGAAACTGATCCTGCTCTGTTCCATTGACCATAGGTCTTGCCAGCCAATCTTGCGTTGTTCCACACTCTCCCATCTCATCCATTCTCCCTGCTTGGCCTGGGAAATGGCCTTTATACACCTCATCCTCTCCTCCTGCTTTTGCACCTCGTTGACTACCAGCTTCCTCCTTTGAGCTGGGGCTGCCTTGTGCCAGGTAGGAGGAGCTGAACTGAAACCAAGACCCCCTCTTCTATGCTGAACTTGCCCCATGATATCACCAATTCGAAGGGCAGCCTTTGCATCTTCCACAGCTTTCTTTGCCGCCCACTTTCTTCCAGTTTTCAACACAGGTGCTGCCTCCCTTACGCATTTGTCGCGTGACTCTACTAATGTCATTTCCAGTCTGACCTTGGCGCACTTAAACTCCTCAGTTAGAGCAGAGACTGGTAGCTGCAGTATTCCTTTACCATAAAGTCCCACTCTGCTGAGGCAGCGTGGAACTCCCAACCATTTCCTGATGTATGAACTGATTAAAGCTTCCAGCTTCTCTACTGTTGTCAAAGAAACCTCGTACACAGTCAGTGGCCACAGCAACCTCGGCAGTAGACCAAACTGAAAGCACCAGAGTTTCAGTTTACCTGGTAGAGCGCAGCTGTCTATGCTCTTCAACCCTTCCACTGCTTGTTGTCTAACTTCTCCCACACGAACTGTGTCCTTTAGATCCCCGTCGTACCATCTCCCAAGACTCTTCACTGGCTTCTCAGACACTGTTGGTATTGCCTCACCATTAATGAAGAATGTTTTATCTACTACTTTGCCTTTAATTATAGAGATGCTCCTTGATTTAGTGGGCTTGAATTGCATTTGTGCCCATTCAATGTTATTGGTTAATTTGCCCAATAATCGATTAGTGCAGGCTACTGTTGTAGTCATGGTTGTCATGTCATCCACGTATGCTCGAATTGGTGGTAGTCGCATTCCAGAAGCCAAACGCTCTCCTCCTACTACCCATTTTGATGCCCTAATGATTACTTCCATTGCCATGGTAAAAGCCAGTGGAGAAATGGTGCATCCTGCCATTATTCCAACCTCTAGGCATTGCCATGTATATATTTGGTTTTATCCGGCGTATAATAATAATATAATATAAAGTCAAGACACTTAGTCAACACAGGTCATTGTCTCTCCAAATGACCTACCTATTGTTCAATTGAGGTAGTCCATTTTGAGGGTTTCAGAACACTGGCACAGCAGAATTTTCACATTTAAATGTGCCAGCTTACGCCGTGCCTCATTAATTTTGGGCCAGTTGATACATTTGGGATGGGGTAAACTTTGTGCCGTGGCAGGGCGCTACTTTAAACTCTGCTGATTTAGCGCTGCGCAGATCGATCTTGATACTTGTCCCCCAGTTGAATCAGTAAGAAAATAATCCAGTTTCTCATGTCTAACAGCACTCAAAACAGTGAATTATTTTTACCGATTCAACACTTTGAGTTGTTTATCCCATACATACTATTTACAAGCAATTACAAATGTCACTAGTATAATGTGGGACAGTCTGTATCCCATAAAATTTTGCATCCCCTGCTAATTGTACTATATGCAATCAAGTGGTTTTTGATTAGTAAAAAACATTGTACCGTAATAATGCAAATATAGACTATCCCTCACCCTTAACCTAACCTTAATATTAGAAAAAAGTGTTCACTTTGGGATTCCAACAAAACAAACCGTGGTGAAAGTGTGGAGGACGAATCGCCAGACTACTTGATTGCATATAGTACAATAAGTAGGGGATGCAGAATTTTATGGGATACAGAATATTACACAAACCGGAATAAAACCATAAGTTACGTACAAAACAGTAAACATACATGGCAACTGCTGCTGAAAATATCAAAAATGAAGTTGAAGACCCAATTAATTTTAGGGAACAGGGGCCACAACCTTACATTTCTGAACTGCCGGCAAGGCAGCGGGATCCCACTGATCAACAGAGGCAGCGACTAAATGGGTATCGACAAGAAATAGAGTTGTGGACTGTCACAGACGGTTCTGGCATGTCCCTTTTGTGCTATAAGTCATTAGATCCTTTTGCATGGAAGGCCTCAGTTGCAAGGGTGTACGGTTCTTTGATGGACCACTCACAATGGGAATGAGAATGTAGAGATGGGAACACAGCTAACAAGATTTAAGTTTTTGCAGGTCTTATTCTTTTAAAGACTGTCACTGCTACTGGAAGCAGGACGATCTTTGGGATACAAATTGAACATTTGTGGAACTGCAACAAATATTGTAATGACTGTAATGTGTTTTGAAGAATATAAAACCAGTAGAACATATTATTAGCAGATCAGTGTGAGGCCTGTTGTGGTGTTCGCAGAGCCACTTCAAGCTGAGCCAGGAGGAGAATTTGGATCTTGCTGTGAACAAGCTGACTTATTAGATATGGATTGGATGCTATAGAATGAAATACATTGCTAATAGTAATGTTGTAGGATTCTGTATTTTGTATCCTTTTGAATGAGTCTGTGTAAGGTCTGAAAAAGAGAGAGCTCCTGGTATCAAAAGGTCAGGCTGACCTGCTGAAGGTTCCAAGCCTCCCTTATCGGGCAAAAGCATCTTTTTTAGTTAGTCTCAGAGCCTGAAAACATTCTGATCCAGCGAGAGCAGAATGGCAAACTCTATGGAACAGAGTTAATATGCCAGAAGCAATTAAACTAGGTTCGATTATAGTAAGAAAAACAAATGTATAGTTTAAATGATTACACTATGTAACACAATTTTTGTTCCTGGGTAGTAAGTGTTATTTCCTAATTGCTTATGCCTCAAAAGTATAGAAAATGGCTATTATTCCCCACAAACTTTGCTTTTGTGACCAGGACAGTGATATTTTGAAATTTACCTATTTCCAATGAGAAAACGGGCGAATTTGTGTCTTTTTGTTAAAAAACAACATATGAATCCAAATTAACATGTATTTATACTAAAGTAATACAAAAATGACTACAAAAGATTTAGAAGTGAGTAGTTTTTCGAGATTTACGATTATACTGTAAATCACTTTCACGAATCAGCCCCCAAATGTAGTCTCCCATCATGTTCTCGTTATACTATCCTTGGTAGCGGCGTTCAAAGTCCAGTATATCCTGGTGGAAGCGCTCGACTTGCTCCTCCGAGTACGCTCCCATGTTCTCCTTGAATTTATCAAGATGAGCATCAAGGATATGGACTTTGAGGGACATCCTACAGCCCATTGTGCCGTAGTTCTTCACCAGAGTCTCAACCAGCTCCACATAGTTTTCGGCCTTGTGATTGCCCAGGAAGCCCTGAACCACTGCGACAAAGCTGTTCTAAGCCGCTTTCTCCTTACTAGTGAGCTTCTTGGGGAATTCATTGCACTCCAGGATCTTCTTTATCTGTGGTCCAACAAAGACACCGGCTTTGACCTTTGCCTCAGACAGCTTAGGGAAGAAGTCTTGAAGGTACTTGAAGGCTGCCGACTCCTTATCTAGAGCTCTGACAAATTGTTTCATAAGGCCCAATTTGATGTGCAGTGGTGGCATCAGCACCTTCCGGGGGTCCACCAGTGGCTCCCACTTGACGTTGTTCCTCCCCACAGAGAACTCGGTCCGCTGTGGCCAGTCCCGCCTGTGGTAGTGCGCCTTGGTGTCCCTGCTGTCCCAAAGGCAAAGATAGCAGGGAAACTTGGTAAAACCGCCCGTGTGCATTTGTGTGTTATGTGTTGTATGTTGCGTGCGTGTGTTAATGTTGGTGTATAGAGATTGGTACACGGGATATAAACGGGTCTGTGTTTCACGTGTATTTAAAAAGTGTAGATTTGTATTTAGGCACGAGGAGAGCACAAATCACTTCACGTGCTGGTTAAATGTAATATGTGAGCACGGGGTTGCACAGAATTAATTCACGTGCTGGGATTCAAGTGAATAATTAATTAGTAATTGAATCCCAGCACAACAGTATATATAGAGACACGTAGCATGCAGTCGGGGTTGGGTGTTCAGAAGAGGAGAACGGGTGAGAGAGAGAGGAGAAACTAAATAGTGTAAAATCGTAAACGTAAAGTGTTTGTTCTCACCGTGTTTGTTTGTTTCTCCGTGCACCGTTTGTTTAGTGTTAGTCCGTTTTGTCTGTCTCTTTATTTTGGCTATAGTGCCGTGTCCTGTTTTGTATTCCATTGTTTAAACCTTTTATTTTGTCATTAAACGCTGAGTGCAGCCATTGCACTCAGCATTTCTTATCACCATCACCGTCTCTGTGTATTCCTTTCTGGTCTGACGCAACCCACTCTGGCCGTCTTTGTGACACGTGGTGTCATCGTGGGATAGCCGCGCCTCCAAGCGTCAGACCAGGAGGGGTTTTGTTTAAAAAAAAAAAAATATATATATATATATATTTATATAATGGCAGAAGACGCCACAAAATGGCGGGACTGGTTCCTGGAGAATGCTGGGCTGGAGGCCCAGTCTCTGCCCATAATCGTCCGGGCCCTGTGGATGATGGACAGTGAGAGATGGGAGGCATATCAGGAGGAACACACCCCAAACACCTTGGAGGAAGGTGTGGAGTTTGTCCTCAGCTACCTGGAGGCAACCATAAATGGAACAGCAGCCCAGGTAGCAGGACCACCAGCAGAGGAGTACCTGCTGTCCCCATCTCCACCAGCAGAGGGTGAGTACCTGCTGTCCCCATCTCCACCAGCAGAGGGTGAATGCCTGCTGGTTTTGCGTCCACAGCCCAAGCGGGAGGAGCCTGAGCGTCCACAGCCCAATTGGGAGGAGCCTGAGCGTCCACAGCCCAAATGGGAGGAGCCTGAGCGTCCACAGCCCGAGCGGGAGGAGCCTGAGCGTCCACAGCCCAAATGGGAGGAGCCTGAGCGTCCACAGCCCAAGCGGGAGGAGCCCGAACGTCCTACGCCTGAGTGGGAGGAGCCCGAACGTCCTATGCCTGAGTGGGAGGAGCCCGAACGTCCTACGCCTGAGTGGGAGGAGCCCGAACGTCCTACGCCTGAGTAGGAGGAGCCCGAACGTCCTACGCCTGAGTGGGAGGAGCCCGAACGTCCTACGCCTGAGTGGGGGGAGCCCGAACGTCCACAGCCCAAAAGGGAGTAGTCGGTGCGTCCACAGCCCAAAAGGGAGGAGTCGGTGCGTCCACAGCCCAAAAGGGAGGAGTCGGTGCGTCCACAGCCCAAAAGGGAGGATTCGGTGCGTCCACAGCCCAAAAAGAGGGAAGTCTGGGCTTCCACAGCCGTAGGACCCAAGCTGCCAGCAGAGGGAGAATGCCTGCTGGTCCCACCTCCACCAGCAGAGGGTGAATACCTGCTGGTGCCGTCCCAAGAGCCAGAAGGGGAGGAGTTACAGGCTCAACCCCCTGAAAATTTTTGGGGGGGAGAAGGGCAGGATGCTGGTGTCCCCCAGCAGCCTCTAGCTATGCTGCTGAAGGCAGCACGGCGCGCACATGCCCAGCCGCCACAGCAGAGGGAGCCAGCACCGCCACAGCCTCCCTCTGAGTGGCCAGCATCAGCCCCATGGCCTCTACCTCCGCCACCTCCACCGCAGTGGGAGGACTGCTTGCCCCTCCCACCTCCACCAGCAGAGGGTGAATACCTGCTGGTTCCACCTCCACCGCAGTGGGAGGACTGCTTGCCCCTCCCACCTCCACCAGCAGAGGGTGAATACCTGCTGGTCCCACCTCCACCAGCAGAGGGTGAATGCCTGCTGGTTCCACCTCCACCGCAGTGGGAGGACTGCTGGCCCCTCCCACCTCCACCAGCAGAGGGTGAATACCTGCTGGCTCCACCACCGCCAGGAGCAGAGGAGCTGGAGCTGCGTCTGCCTCCACCACCGCCAGGAGCAGAGGAGCTGGAGCTGCCTCTGCCTCCACCACCACCAGGAGCAGAGGAGCTGGAGCTGCCTCTGCTTCCGCCACCGCCCGGAGCAGAGGAGCAGGAGCTGCCTCTGCTGCCCGTACCTCCACAGGGAGTACGGTGGCCGGAGCCCCAGAAAGGGGAGCTGCCGGCCACGAAGAAGGGGGACGAGGTCTGGAGACCAGTTTCCCCAGCAGCAGTTTCGCTGCAGGAGTTCTTGTGGCCGGAGCCCCACAGGAGGGAGCTGCCGGCTACGAAGAAGGGGGAGGTCGGGGGACCACCTGCCCCCGCAGCTTTTTCGCTGCAGGACGGGACCAGCATGCTGTCAGCCGTGCCACTACCGGCAGGGGTGCTGACAGCATGGCCAGCCATGGGCCCACTGAAGCCTCCCTTCCCAGCCCGAGACTTTGTCCTGGACTGCTGGATTTTTAAGGGGGGAGGTGGCCGTTGAGGCCATGTGTGCTGCGCACAAGGGGGGGTATATGTGGCAATGTGCCCGCCCCGTGTGCATTTGTGTGTTATGTGTTGTATGTTGCGTGCGTGTGTTAATGTTGGTGTATAGAGATTGGTACACGGGATATAAACGGGTCTGTGTTTCACGTGTATTTAAAAAGTGTAGATTTGTATTTAGGCACGAGGAGAGCACAAATCACTTCACGTGCTGGTTAAATGTAATATGTGAGCGCGGGGTTGCACAGAATTAATTCACGTGCTGGGATTCAAGTGAATAATTAATTAGTAATTGAATCCCAGCACAACAGTATATATAGAGACACGTAGCATGCAGTCGGGGTTGGGTGTTCGGAAGAGGAGAACGGGTGAGAGAGAGAGGAGAAACTAAATAGTGTAAAATCGTAAACGTAAAGTGTTTGTTCTCACCGTGTTTGTTTGTTTCTCCGTGCACCGTTTGTTTAGTGTTAGTCCGTTTTGTCTGTCTCTTTATTTTGGCTATAGTGCCGTGTCCTGTTTTGTATTCCATTGTTTAAACCTTTTATTTTGTCATTAAACGCTGAGTGCAGCCATTGCACTCAGCATTTCTTATCACCATCACCGTCTCTGTGTATTCCTTTCTGGTCTGACGCAACCCACTCTGGCCGTCTTTGTGACAGAGACCCATCAGGAATGCCACCATTTTGAAGTCTCCTATGACCTTGATGCCATCTCAGAAAAATGCAGATATGTATCCACTTAGGCAGCTGGAACTAAACTGAACTGGTGGGCTTAAGGCCCCTGTATTTATACTACTATTTATATTACTGGAAAGTTCTAGAAAGTTCTAGCAGTTACTCCAAGTTTACTCAGCACTGAATCTATCTGGAATGTTCTGGAAAATAGGTAAATTTCAAAATATCACTGTCCTGGTCACAAAAGCAAAGTTTGTGGGGAATAATAGCCATTTTCTATACTTTTGAGGCATAAGCAATTAGGAAATAACACTTACTACCCAGGAACAAAAAAAAAAAAAGATTTGTTACACGGTGAAATCAGTTATGTATCTTATTTTGAATAAGTATTAAGACTTGATCTAAAATGCGCCCTTGAGTTACAAGCAAATATTCTAGAATGACTGAAATAATACAGCTATTAGAAATGTTATATTTAAAAAAGCAAGACAATAAGACAAAATAGTATACTTTAAATATACAGTGAACCAATTTAAGGAAAATAAGTTTGTAACCTTGTTTTTACCTGCCTGTAGTAAAAGCACTGTTGGATAGGACTCTTTGGTTTTGGCCGATGAAGCAGGTATTTTTTGCTGGTCAGCAATTTAAAAGCCAAGATCCTCTCTATAATGAGCAATCTCGTTAATATATATATACCTTTCGGATAACAGAAGGAAGGAGTTTACATTAAAATAAACATTTTTTATATATATCACAGAAATTAATTAGAACTTGGCAAGAAGAGATGGGGCACATAGCATGGGACAGGTTTACTGCATTAAGTTAAAATTTGATCTAAAATAATTAGTATTAGAAAATGCTTATGGTAGTGTCTCATATTAATCGACACTGGCAAAATTGGCAAAATGCTAGGATGTCTTAAAACCTGCTTCAACTGGAGTTTGTATGAACAGAGAAAGAGGTCAGATTTAGTTCAGTCACTATAAAACTATTACATTCTAACATGTTAACAATAGATGAAAATAACTGGACCTTCCATTGAAAACTTACAGTTTTTCTCGATTGCTAGAGCACATTTCTCCAAACAGAAGTCACTTTTGCAAAACAGTTAACACAGCCGCCAAAACTGAATCGTGTTTGCCAAAATGGTGCATTTCATATGCAAAATGCACCCAAAACATTGAATACATGTCACAAAATCAAATAAGTCTACCAAAACAGCACAACTTGTCATCTCACAGAAATTTCTTTCTATCAATCCTTACACAATGGCCCAATAAATACTAACTACAACTATCAATATACCCTACCATGGCTACCTTTTTTTGAGTGTGTGTTTACCACTTTTTGATACTATAATTATAGTATGTAAAGGCAAGTAAACATTTTACCACAGCATGGGCTGTATTCTTGTTTCCTAAAAGGATTTTTTATCAAAGAAGACCAAAGCAGAAATAATTTCACTAAAGAGCAAGAACTGCAACAAAATGCTTTACTTTACAGTATTCAGTTTTTTTTTGTTTTTTTTTACAAATTGAATGATGCTGTACAGAGAACAAAATAAAACATACCAAGCTGATGATGAAAAACAAAGTATCTCTGTGAAAACAAAGCAAGGTCAAAAAGGCAAAACAAATATATTACTGTACACTGCTCTTTCAGTCCATTCTTTCTAGACGATCAGGCCACATGTTGTTGTCGACATTGCATTGGATGTTTACTCTCGCAATGCAACGAGGAAAAAATCTCCTGCATTGGAGCATCCACCCTTGACAATCCTCAGCTGTGATTGCCAGACAGTCAGCATTCATGGCATCAAGGAGGGACATCTGGTCATGTGGACGGTGGTCATATACCTTCCACCTCCATGAAGAAAAGAATTCCTCAATCGGATTGAGAAACAGCGAGTATGGGGGGAGAAATTGCATCATCACACGCAGATGGGTTGCAAACCATTCAGTGACCTGACGGGAGTGATGGAATGCAACATTGTCCCATACGATTACAAAGTGTGACATATCAGGCCTCACCTGCCCTCTCTCTTCTGGTGGCACAATGCTCTGATACAGCGCATCAAGGAATGTAATTAGACGCTCTGTGTTGTATGGCCCAATTGTGGGAATGTGGGTAAGAACACCCTCACTGGAGATTGCGGCACACATGGTTATGTTGGCCCCCCTCTGGCCTGGCAGATTTACATTGGCTCTTTGACTAATGATGTTCCTTCCACGTCTCCTTACTTTTGACAGGTTGAAGCCTGCTTCATCCACATATATGAAGATATGTGAAGTTTCGTTGGCTTCAAGCTCTATTGTTCTCTGAGACAGAAATATAGTAAAGACAGTATATACATTGTAAAATATTCCGGCTACATTTTAACATTTTACTGTAGACAAGACATGACAGTGATGAACACTTACCTGTATATACTGGTATCTGATCTCCTTCACTCTGTCACTGTTCCTCTCAAAGGGTACTTTGTAGAGCTGTTTCATTCCTACTTGATGTCTTTTAAGGACCCGGTCAATGGTGGATATACAGTAAGGTATAGCACAGTCACTTACCAATTCTCATTCCTGAATATTCTAACTATTGATGCCACAGTTGATCGCTTCAGATTGGGCTGGACCCGCTGCCCAGCCTCTCTCATTGAAAAGCCTTGATTGATGACATGATCAATAACTGTGGCACAGATTTCATCTGAAACACTGGCTCTTCCCCTTTGTGCTCTTCCACCTCTACCAGCTCTACCACCACGCATCTGGACCCCTCTTTCTCTATGGGCCCCTCTTCCTCTCATTTGCTCTTGTCCATGACCTCTTCCTTGCTCCATTCTTGCAAACACCAACTCAGAGGTGACCTTTCATGCATTTATAAGGACTGATTGTTGATTGAATAAATGTGCAAAGAGGTTTTGCACACGTGCAGAAGAGATTCACAATTATGGGAGCAATTTCTGTCAGCTGAGACCAAATGCTTCTGTTTTGGTTGACATGGTTAACTTAATTGATTTTTGTGTCAGCTGTATGAAATTGTGTGTACTGATTTGCAAAAAAGTGCTTAACATTTGCATTTTGTGTGGAAACAATGAGAAATGACTTGCTGTTTTGCAAGAAAAGTTACTGTTTTGCTCATTCGGGTTTTGGTGGTGGTCAAGTGGACCACAGTTGCATTCAAAGTGACTTAGCAATTGAGAAAAAACTGTAAGTGACTCTGTAACAAATCAATGGAGTAAAATAAAATGACAATCTCTAGAAGAGTTTGCTATATTGACACACCTGAATTGGAAATACATGTTATAAAGCCATTTAAAGTTAAACTGTTGAAAGAACATATTAAAAGTTCATTATGACAGATGTCTGACATTGCCAATGTTGTAGACACATTGTTAAGACACATTTGAGATAATGTTCATTTAATTTAATCAATTAATGAAGAGAACATTAGTACTTCTATTACAAACTACAGTACTACTTTAACACTTTTTTTCTGACGATGTCAGCTGACTGCAAAAGTATTTATACTGTGTGTGTTAGGGCTGGACAATAATGACATTTTCAGCTATCGATTATCGTCTGTAAATTATCACGATAATCATATTTAAAATTCTTGTAATTTGTCAAATTTATACTTGAGCAGAATGATAACCACCAGTCTAAGTCACTGAGTTTAGAAGAAAAAAAAAACACAGTATGCACATAGGCGGCGGAAGGCCAGGGCTAACGGGGCTGAGCCCCCCCAAATGTACAGTAACTATTAAAAAACTAACAAACCTTTCTAAATCCTTAACACAACGATTACTTTAATCCCCATAACGAACTTGCAAAGTACTCAAAATCACTGTAGCCTCGCAGAGTGCAGTGGCTTTCTTTACTGTGGATGGGGGCGGGACGCGGGTGACGGGTGTAATGGAATTTTTATAACATTGCAATTGCTTAGCTTGCTCAATAGCAAACAAATAGGTTTTAAGATAACAATATAGGTTGTAACGTTAAGTTTAATAGAGACCTGTCCCGAGTCAATAGGACGAGTAGAACATGAGCTATAAGAAATAATATCTTTATGTTTATTAAGTATAAAAAGTATATTTTACAATTAGCCTGAGCTAGCTGTTCCTTGGAACTCACGGGGGGAGCAATTCCCCCATCGGCTGATATGACAGCCGCCAATCATCACTCACCCCATCTCTACAAGACCAATGAGAAATTAAACAACTTTTAGAGAAACCACAAGAACAGCCTCTGCACTTATTTTTGTATTGCCATATATGTTACAAAACTTGTTATGCAGCTGCACCCTGTATTCACCAAACATAGTTAATACTTTTTTACTATTCTCTGTTACCTAAAATGGTATACGTTTCCTCTGCTAAGACATAGTTAAACTGCATTAAGTGCCTTATAAGGGCAGGACGATTAGTTTCCTGCCTTAAGCTTGTTTAAGCTGACTATATATTGAGGAGCCAGAAGCGGCTCGGGGTGCGATTCTGCTATTGCTAACAGAGTCTGCGTCACTCTGTTGAACGCTCCAGTTTGCAAACTTATCTATTAAAGGTAAACTTCTGTTTGACTCAATTTGTCTCTTGGCACATTCTTTTCGGGTCTTAAAGGAGATATTGAAATTTCCACTACACGGGTCTCATGATTTTTGATGTAATAACATAATGTATGCTGCAGTTTGAGATTGGTTTATGTCCTGTGCACAGTAGTATTGCGAGCGTGCAAAGTGGTGAAAATGTCAGCTGACATAAGGAATTTTTTTCAACAAAAACAGTCAAGTTCTACCACAGACACAGACCATGCGGAAATTCAGCCAAAGCTAATTTCACAAACCGCAGACTCGTAAAATACTGCAGTCAATGTGGAAATCCCTCATCAACATGAAAGGGAAAAAATTGCCGACGAAGTACTCACTGCAGATAAAAATGTAAATAGTGGTTTTTCGATTGATTTAAAACTTGTGGACCGATCGAGTGGGCCTGTATAGGTGAAGTTGGGTACTTATCCCAAAAGTTCTTTCGGCAAGCAAAATCGATCATGCTCATCGCCATTGTTTGATCAATATCCTTTTATTGAATACAGTGTACCTGCCAATGCTGTATTCTGCTATCCATGTTGAATTTTTTACTGCTCTTCTGAATACAAGGATAACACTTTCACGGAGAAAACAGCCATTACTAAACAGCCATTCTACCTGCAAGGTTCACTTGGATTGTATGTGTAAGTGGAAGAATTACCAGGCCGCAAGTAAATCATGCTCAGTTGTGTGTCAAACTCTCTTAAGATGACAGTTGAGGAAATCAGCGAATATGCTCGAAAAATTAACTATAGAGTATGGGTATAACCATGGGCACTGACATCATAAAGAATATTATATTTTTCGACTTTAATAATTAAATTCTCATTAATGTCCTTTTTTCATTTCGGTATCATGAATGAGAGTGACAGCATACCTAGAAGGCCCAGGAACCATGTAGATGACATTGGAATTTGACAGCCTACCTTGATTCATATATGGAGATGCTACCCATGTTATAAAAGACCAAGTAAAAGCATTTTATTTTCTTCATGCATACTAAACTACATAGATAAAGACCTCTTTGACCCGAGGCATTATGTTTGTATAAACATAAGGGCAGCAGTGTGGAGTAGTGGTTAGGGCTCTGGACTCTTGACTGGAGGGTCGTGGGTTCAATCCCCGGTGGGGGACACTGCTGCTGTACCCTTGAGCAAGGTACTTTACCTAGATTGCTCCAGTAAAAACCCAACTGTATAAATGGGTAATTGTATGTAAAAATAATGTGATATCTTGTAACAATTGTAAGTCGCCCTGGATAAGGGCATCTGCTAAGAAAATAATAATAATAATAATAATACAAGATCAGTTAAAAAAAAATCTCACAGTTCTTATTTTCTGTTTAAAAGTTTGTGACCCCAACCTAAGGAATCTAAAAATGTAATAGGGGACATTTAAGGTCAATGGAAACCAGTGTCAGGTCAGATAGACCCGAAACATAATAGGAGGGTTCATTAAAGAATGTACTGGTGCACATATCTATTTGGCATGTTTCTAGTGGAATGCAATATCAATAATAAATCAGGGTTTTGAAAGGGCCTTAAAATCGTCAAATTAAGGAAATCTGTAACTACATTCGAACAGTTCAAATTCTCTAATAAGACAAGTTCATTTGTAAGAATTAATAAGCTCCAGTGGACAGTAATATGTTTCACTGTCTTTCATTCTAACCACTAACGAGCTCCAGTGGACAGTAATGCCCTTCAATGTCTTTCTTTCTACGCACTAACGAGCTCCAGTGGACAGTAATGCCCTTCAATGTCTTTCTTTCTACGCACTAACGAGCTCCAGTGGACAGTAATGCCCTTCAATGTCTTTCTTTCTACGCACTAACGAGCTCCAGTGGACAGTAATGTCCTTCAATGTCTTTCTTTCTACGCACTAACAAGCTCCAGTGGACAGTAATGCCCTTCAATGTCTTTCTTTCTACGCACTAACGAGCTCCAGTGGACAGTAATGTCCTTCAATGTCTTTCTTTCTACGCACTAACGAGCTCCAGTGGACAGTAATGGCCTTCAATGTCTTTCTACGCACTAACGAGCTCCAGTGGACAGTAATGCCCTTCAATGTCTTTCTTTCTACGCACTAACGAGCTCCAGTGGACAGTAATGCCCTTCAATGTCTTTCTTTCTACGCACTAACGAGCTCCAGTGGATAGTAATGCCCTTCAATGTCTTTCTTTCTACGCACTAACGAGCTCCAGTGGACAGTAATGTCCTTCAATGTCTTTCTTTCTACGCACTAACGAGCTCCAGTGGACAGTAATGCCCTTCAATGTCATTCTTTCTACGCACTAACGAGCTCCAGTGGACAGTAATGTCCTTCAATGTCTTTCTTTCTACGCACTAACGAGCTCCAGTGGACAGTAATGCCCTTCAATGTCTTTCTACGCACTAACGAGCTCCAGTGGACAGTAATGCCCTTCAATGTCTTTCTTTCTACGCACTAACGAGCTCCAGTGGACAGTAATGTCCTTCAATGTCTTTCTTTCTACGCACTAACAAGCTCCAGTGGACAGTAATGTCCTTCAATGTCTTTCTTTCTACGCACTAACGAGCTCCAGTGGACAGTAATGTCCTTCAATGTCTTTCTTTTCACGACAGCCCTCAAGCACTGGGTTGTTGTTTTTCTGACAAGTCTTTGTTGGTGCTTCACATGAGTTCAGGATCTACTCACCAGTTCTAGTTGCCTCTCATAGATATATGTAGGCTTGCTACATTTCGATTTTAATCAGTAAAGCTTGTTAACACTAGAAGCCCCCGTGGCAGTCATTTTGGCGTTTTTTAGTTTTAAAATGTAATTTTCTCCAGTCGTGTAACACATATGGGGCTGTGCGTTCGTGTACCTTTCTGTCTGTATGCATTAAATATTCTCACAAAGCATGAAACGCGGGAGTGCAGAAATAAAGGAGATATATTACATTATACCTGAAAGCCCCGGGAGCAGTCACATTGACGGCCACACAGGAAACAATTGTATTTTCATTATACAGAACGGTCTTCTACTTTATTATTTTTATTTACCAGTCCGCAATGTGTTTAGCTCTAATTCGATAAGTCTCTACTCTCTGCCTGAGTGAATGACTGACAGTCTATTGTTTTTCAATCAGCCTTTTGAAAGGCTGGCACCTGCTTGCCAGCTGTGCTGCTTTGGTCAGTCAATTAACATCGGGACTAGTGAAAATAAATATGAGAAACCGTGGAGTTTTACAACGCAACAAAATATGAAATTGATGTTTGGATCAGATGGCATGGAAGTATTCCGTGAAAGCTGGCTCCCGACGGTGGCCTGTTCAGGTGTTTTACAATGTATTGGGCACTTTACAAAGAATGTAGAGAATATATTTTACAGTTAGCACAGGAACTTCGCAAGAAGCATTTGGAACAGAGGGAAACTGCCAAGCGTGTACCCACAGCTGAAGCTGGCACCCCCGCTGAGAGCCGCAAGAGACACCAATGCAGGTTGGCAAGTGCAATAAAAGTAAAACGTTTTCTTCTAAGTTTATCTAAGTTGTTCAGTTGCTTTTGCGCATCTGATAATAAACTGATTGCTGTTGAAAAGTTAAAAATGTATTGCTATTGTTTGTTTTATAAATATGTACTGTATGTTGTAAACCGATGTCTGTTCAGATGTTTATTTACTTACATTTTCTTGTTTTGATTTGTAAAATAAATGTTTGTGTGTGTGTGTGTGTGTGTATAATATGCTTCGGTTTTTCAGATGTTTATGTAATGTACTCAATAAAACAAAAAAACAAAAAAAAAACTATTACATCCAACTGTTTCTCCGTTCATTATACTATTTACAGTGTTTTGAATACGGCCGTCAGAGACTGCTTCTAGGTATGAGTATATCTCCGGTCCTTCTAGTGTTAAACGTTGAATTCCCCACAAATATGATTGTTTTTTCTTACCAAAAATAATAATTTAAGAAATCATCTCGTCTGTGTAGTTTTTATACTTGCTGTCTGTCCCGTCTCCGTTCCGCTCTGAATGGCTAGGGGTCGCTGTCAGTCAACTCAGTGGTCCCTTAATAGGCTAGCGTAATGCAGTTTCACCATCAGTTATTTCATCCTGTTCTGCAAGGGCATTTGATATGCTGTGTTTTCTACAGTTTATTTGAGACAATTTTTTAATGTGTGTAGAACTATAGCTTTACAAGGTATAGCTTCGCTGTGACCAAACGTTATTTCAATTAGAATGTTGGTAACCATGGATTTGGCAAAAAAATTAAAATGGAATAGTAGCAGAGCCTTTATAGAAGTAAGCGACAGCGCCATCTAGTGATCCGCCACTTTTATTTTCATCTGACAATACACTGGTGTGCACTAGGTGGTTCTGTTGCTTACTAATATAAATACCTTTAGCTGATCAACTTGAACCCATTTTCAAAGCATCCTAACACAAGTGCAAACTTTTGAACTTCCATTCACTATGATGTAGGTCTCAGATTTTGTAAGAAGCAGGTGTTTTAGCAGATCTGTTTTTTTTTATTAGTATTTTAAAACCTGTTACTACACAATGTTAAAGAAAGTCCTCAGTTTGCTTGCCTGACTCAGGAAGTTTGCTACTGTTTTGCTTCCTAGGTCATTTAAGATGAGCAGTGTCAAAGCAGCTTACTGGCTACAAAGCATGTTAGTCAGTATGGGAAGCAAATGGTTGGTGAACGACAGGAAAAAAGGCATTGAAGGGGTGGGGACCATGCCACTCTCAGCAGTGTCTTGAGGTTCAAAGCATGTTACTGTCTGAAAGCATGTCAGTCAAATTTAAAAGCAATGACAATAATGAATGTGTTGAGTGGGTGGGACAATTTAATTCCTCATGTGAAAGATGAAGAAAGTGCAAAACTACTTGAAAGCTAGAATTTCAAAGAGATTTATTTCACCTAGTGTTGTAAAAGGTATCATGTTTTAACCACTTCAGAAGTTCAATAATGCATTCATAATGCAGTCTTTTTTCTTTAGAAATACAAAACAAAATGAATAAATTTAATGACATATGTTTCTACTTGACGTCTTTTTTAATGTCTTCCTTTAGTATTTCAAATTCAGCACTATTCAGTGTTGAAAATTCTAGATAATCGTTTTGTTTTTTTTCTTGTTAATTAATCCCAGTGTTAAAAACAAATTGCAGCTTTGGCTTGCTTGTGGTATAAAATGTTTGCATACACTGAATAAATATAAATGAAAAAAGGCAGTATGGAAAGGATTAAAGAGCCATGAGACTTCTATGCATCAGTCCTGGGATGTCTTCTCACACTCACTGGCATTGCCAGCGCTGTTAGTGTAGGGCCTGGCAGTCCAAAGGTACTCCCTTCTCAGACGTCTAATCCTCTGTCCTGTAATCGGTGTATCATTGAAGCCTGAACCCTGGTAATGCAGTGATTGGACACCCTGTTGTGAGACACTACGGAGTACCTAGCCAAAAACCCGGCTTACAAATCAGTTTGGTACATGGAACCCCATAAAGAGGTTTATTGGTCTGTCCTTGTAATATGCAGGTTTAAAGGAGTGATAACTAAGGCTTTTCTTACTTCTCATTTACATTCGCAACAGCTTTGCTGGTGTCCACTTGAGCTCACCTGGCACTGGCTAGCAGGGTGTTTGTTACTTCTTCAGCTTATGAACGTCCGTCATGCATTTTGTCTCGCTCAACCTGGGTCAAAACGTGTCAACCCACGTCCTGAGGTGGGTCAACCCAGGTATGACCCAGGTATGTGGTTTCACACTACGCGGGATTGTGACCCGGGTAGCCAGAACCCGGGTCCGGACCCGGGTAGAAGTATCAGTGTGAAAGGGGCTAAAGATGCACCCTGCACACTATGTGGTCATGTTGTTACCTGTGAGCCAACCCTGTTTCTGGTACAGACTGTGGGGGTCTACTCATTGGATTTAAACACTGGAGTGGTAGTACTTGGGTAGTCTGCTGTTAAATACGTTAAATCACATATTGTAGGAGGGTGTCAGTGCCAATTTCATTAATAAAAACGAAAAAGCAAACTTGATAGTGCTTAAAGACCTTGGATTATATTATTTCATTGGTTCTAGTTCTGTAAAATCAGCAGGTTTTATAGCCCTACAACTGACCCTGCCGAAGAAATTACCTCTGTGAAAGTTGAGGGCAGTGAAATTTTGGCTTACCAAAACCAAATTGAGAAATTGTAATTTATGGACGGTCTTGTTGTGATTTTTGCACTCATCATTGTAGTATACTACTGGATTTAGATGGGGTTCCAGACAGCAGGTTCACTGACAGATCTTGAAGTGGTATTGGTCATACTGCCCTGTGTCTGTCTCGCAAAACAAGGATTGAACACCATGTACTGTTTAATAAAAAAAAATCAAGGCACTTTCTTTTTTTCTTTATTCTCTCATAGAATCACTTCCAATTTGAGATGAGGAATGACATGAGATGAGATATTTCACACCAGCATGATATCTGCACTGCAACAATAGTGTTTTATAAATACATCTTTCCTGCTGGTGAGCAGTAAGTGAACTAACTTACTGGTTTTCAGAGTACAACTAATACATTTGTATAAAGCTTAGATTGTAACTTTTGTTTTAAGGTTCAGATGATATTAAAGCATAGTCTGATCACTTTGGAAGCCCAGACATATGCAACATTCTCATTTAGTATGCTAGTTTATTATAGTCCATTACTATGACTCTATATTTTACTATGACAATGAATAATACTGTTACACTTGAGTTCATGTCTTCAAAACATGCACAGTAAATGGAACTTCATTGCTCAGTAAAAGTTGACTAACCTGCTCACAGAAGCATTTCAATTAAAGCAGCTTAGAGATATCTGCCTGATAACTGCAGGTGGTACAATGGGCTTTTTTTGGTTTTTTTTTTTACTATTTTTTGCACATTACTGTATTTGGTCAGTGATTTGTGGTGTCAGCCTGAGAGCTAAACAGAAAAGCTGTCAGTACTCACACTGAAGCACGTTGGATTGAATAGCTAATCGTCCATGTATTGCTTGTACTCTCTAATGTGTGTATGTCACAAGTGACCAAATTGAGCACTGCAGTTTTCCACTTTTCATTGATTGATTGATTTGCACTGTTTGTTATAATTTTGCTGTGAATATGTGATTGTTTTTATTTTACATTACTTACTATGTTCAGCTTTCACTTGGTGTGTTTACTATTTTGTTGTATTTATTATTAGCACACTGGTGACCATATGATAGAACTGATTGACATTCTGAGGAACCTAATTGCATCACCTGTTACCCATTACCTCATTAAAGTACTAACTGCCTGTCACACGGCTGGCTGAGCGGTGCCGTCAGATCCAGGAAATGAATAACACACAGGACAGATTAAATGAAATGATGAAGACGCTTGCTTGCGCCGGTTTATTATAAATAAAAAGGTTTTAACAAAACACATGACACAGCACTTTACACCAAAATAAATAGACAAACAAAATGGACTAACACTTAAACAAACGGTGGACGGACAGACACACAAACAAACATGTTGAGTCTATATAAACAAACAAGTATTGTGCTGGTCCTACCAGCATGTGATAGCAATTGTTATTTACTTCAGTTTTTACCTCCTCTCCAAACCCGTTCTCCACTCACGAACACACAACCCCGAGTGAGTGAAACGTGCACCTATATATACTGTTGTGCCGGGATACAATTACTAATTAATTATTCACTTGAATCCCAGCACGTGAATTAAATATGTGCAACCTCGTGCTCACATATTATATACTTGAAATGCACGTGAAGTGATGTGCAATCCCGTGCCTAAATACAATTATACATTTTAAATCACACGTGAAACACAGACCCGTTTATATCCCGTGTGCCAATGCCTATACACCAACATTAACAAACCACATGCAACATACAACATAGAAATGCACACAGGGGCAGGGCACATTGCCTCGCTGCCCTATAAAAGGTGTGTTGTCAGCACAATGCAGGCAGAGAGCAGGGTAGATGGTGTTGCTGGAGGACCCAGACCAGGAAGTAGATGAGGGCAGCTGCTGGAGGAACAGGGCAGCAGTGTGGCGTAGTGGTTCAATCCCATGTGGGGGACACTGCTGCTGTACCCTTGAGCAAGGTACTTTACCTAGGTTGCTCCAGTAAAAACCCAACTGTATAAATGGGTAATTATATGTACAAATAATTTGTAAAAAATAATGTCATTGTATGTAAAAATAATGTGATATCTTGTAACAATTGTAAGTTGCCCTGCATAAGGGCATCTGCTAAGAAATAAATAATAATAACAGACTGCAGGAGGAACAGACTGCAGGAAGAACCTGGAAAAATTGGACAAACAGATAAAGGGAAGTTACAACCAAGTAGTAGTACTTTTGTTTGAGTGGTGAACCCTGTCTAGCTTGCAGATAAGTGCACAGGGCTAGAATAAACTTGTTCAGTGTGCGATTGGAAGACATTTTATTAGACAGTACAACACATATATTGATTTTACTACTACATAGGAATTATGAAGTGTATCAAACAATATTATACTGATTGTACATAATTCTTATGGTGGTCTGTATATAATACAACCTGCTGGAGTATCGTTAGAAACTCAGAATTGAGACACAATGCGTTGCAATGGAACTGCACTGACGGTGGCTTTGTTCTGTTCTTTTTGCTTGTTACAGCATGTACCTGGGCCCGGGGTTTTGGGCAGACCCCCAGTTGGACAGTGACCAGCGGGACAGCATTTGGCATGGAGAGAAGCTGGCCCAGGGTTTTGATGGGGCCTGACTGTGGGGCTAATCTGTAGCGAAGAGGAGAAGGGCCATTTTTGGTCTGGAGTGAGAGTATGAGCCACGACACAAGGAATACAAGGTTATATCTTTCTGTGCTACGGCCTCTCTTCTCACAGTCGAAGTACCGTGAGTTAGCTGGGGTACCGGGACCCTCTCTGCCTATTTGCACAATTGAACTTGTTTTTAGATAGTGTTAACATTAGACAATTGTTTTAGGAAGAATTGCTATTTTAGCTAGAGGTTGTATTTATAGTTTTAGTTGGGATTTTGTATTGTGTAAATTGTTCTTTTGAGAGATTATTGTGGCCATTGATTGCAATAAAAATTGAAGCTTACTCACCTGTGTCCTTGGACGTTCATCCAAGGGGTCGGGTTGGTGTCATGGAATCCCAAAAGAACCTGTAAAGAGAGAGGGAAACGGAAGTGCTAAATTTGGTACACATAGTTAAGTGTTTGGTTTATTGTCACCTGGTTAGCTCTCTACCAGTTTGGTACATTAAAGCATGTGACACGTACAGGCGCCTGCCATTCTGTTTGGAATGGAGTGGTAAGAATGCTTTTCCTCAAAATACTATTCAGTTGAGGGTGCCTGTGTCTGTGACTTTCACTTGGGTGCTATTTTTGTTTTTCAACTTCGCCCTGTTCACTGTTTTTCCAGGTTCACATTTGAGCATAAGTAGTTTGTCAGCTTTAAATGCAGCTCACATTCAAATTTGGTCTATGCATAGTAACCTAACAACAAGCTTCAGCTTTCCACATCCTATGATGCATGTTTATATTTCTTTAGGTTTGGGGTACACACGCTGTGTGCCTGATGGCGTGCTCTAAACGTTCCCACTAAAGGAGGTGCTCTTCAGTAAATACACAACAGTTATGGTAAGTGATGAGTGTGTTCTATCTCTACAGTGTTTGGTAATGCTTAAAGGAAACACATTTTCTCATTTCATTTGGTCTGTACATATTCCTACTGCTAATATAAAAGGCAGCTGTGAACAAGATGTTACTTCTCAGTGGAGCCATTTCTCTGCATAAACTTCTCAACAAATGCTGTAATAAAATTGCACTCCATGATACATTTCAATGATTTGACCACAGGGAGCAGCATAAAAGCATCACACATTCAGGATGGAACAAAACAATGTTAGCTACGTGTCAACAGTCATTATTTCTGTGGCATGCTATTATATGTGTATGTGGCATGGCATTATGTGTGTGGCAGGGTGGCTCTCCTTGTTACTTAAGCCCCTTTCACACTGGCATGCTCTACCCGGTAAATCTCCCTCTCGACCTGTGAGAGCGCTAAGTAACGGGAACAGAGTACTCTGGACTACTTGACCTGATACTTCGTTCCGAGGGTTAAAAGGAAGTCAGTCATGTAGAAAAGAGACAGAGCTTTGGTACACTAACTCCTTGACCCGGAAGGGAAATGATGTGGCAGCTGCAGATCATAAAAAGCAGCTGCAATCGTTTACCAAGGCGGTCATGAGTGATGGTATAAATAGGGGTCGAAGCAATGTTATCTGTTCCTTCGTTTTGGTTATTATAAAGTGACCCGGAAGGACCTGTGTTTGTTGTGGAGATAACCGTGAGTGTTTTGTTTTGTACTGTCTATTTGTTACTTGTATCACTAGACAGCTAACACGTTCCGGAGCTGTCGCCGGAGACCAGCACAAACCCGGAACAGCACTTCACTTGTTTCACAGTAACTTGCATTGTACCACAATCACTAATTCACGCACTAAAGGGACTTGTGTATGTGTTTTGTGTTTAATCTGGGGATACAATAACAGGACTATTTTGGGACCAGTTTGGGGATTATAAACGGAAGTAATACACGCCGCTGTATTACTTACATTCATTATTATTTACTGTTTGTTTTGCCGTCAGGCACTGGACAAAACAAAGACAAACCTTTTCACCTGGATTACAATTGTCTGTCTGTTCTTTTAATCATCTGCACCTGCACACTATTAACCACTTTGCTACAATCACATATTGTAGGAGGGTGTCAGTGCCAATTTCACTGTGGGCCATATTTTCAAAACATTCTCCAGTCTTTAGGAGAATTCCATTTCATAATAAAAAACTAAAAAGCAAACAACTTGATAGTGCTTGGATTATATTATTTCATTGGTTCTAGTTCTGTAAAATCAGCAGGTTTTATAGCCCTACAACTGACCCTGCTGAAGAAATTATCTCTCTAAAAGTTGAGGGTAGTGAAATTATGGCTCACCAAAACCAAATTGAGAAATTGTAATTTATGGACGGTCTCACTGTGCTTTTTGCACTCCTCACTGTATTATTCTACTAGATTTAGATGGGCTTTCACTTAGTTCCAGACAGCAGGTTCACTGACAGATCTTGAAGTGGAATGGGTCATACTGCCCTGTGTGTCACAAAACAAGGATTGAACACCATGTACTGTTTAATAAAAAAAATCAAGGCACTTTCTTTTTTTTCTTTATTCTCTCATGGAATCACGTCCAATTTGAGATGAGGAATGACATGAGATGAGATATTTCACACCAGCATGATATCTGCACTGCAACAATAGTGTTTTATAAATACATCTTCCCTGCTGGTGAGCATTAAGTGGACTAATTTACTGGTTTTCAGAGTACAACTAAAACATTTAGATATAGCTTAGATTCTAACTTTTGTTTTAAGGCTCAAATGATATTAAAGCATAGTCTGATCATTTTGGGAGCCCAGACATCTGCAACATTCTTGTTTAGTATGCTAGTTTATTATAGTCCATTACTATGACTCTATATTTTACTATCATGATAAATAATAGCATTACACTTGAATTTAATATCTGTACTGATAGAAAGCCAACTCAGTTCATGTCTTCAAAACACGCACAGTAAATGGAACTTCATTGCTCAATGAAAGTAGACTGACCTGCTCACAGAAGCATTTCAATTAAAGCAGCTTCGAGATATTTGCCTGATAACTGCAGGTGGTACAATGTTGTTGGATTTTTTTTATTTTTTTTTACTATTTTTTGTGCATTACTGCATTTGGTCAGTGATTTGTGGTTTCAGCCTGAGAGCTAAACAGAAAAGCCGTCAGTACACTGAAGCACATTGGATTGAATAGCTAATCGTCCATGTGTTGCTTGTACTCTCTAATGTGCGTACCGGCACCTGTCCTCCTGTTGGTGGTTGGAATGGAGTGGTAAGAACGCTGTTTCTCACAATACTATTCAGTTGTCTGGTTGAGGGTGCCTGTGTCTGTGACTTTCACTTAGGTGCTGTTTTTGTTTTTCAACTTTGCCCTGTTCACTGTTTTTCCAGGTTCACATTTGAGCATCAGTAGTTTATCCAGCTTTAAATACAGCTCTCATTCAAATTTAGTCTATGCATAGTAACCTAACAAGAGCAAATAACTTCAAGCTTCAGTTTTCCACATCCTATGATGCATGTTCATATTTCTTTAGGTTTGGGGTACGCACGCTGTGTGCCTGATGGCGTGCTCTAAACGTTCCCACTAAAGGAGGTGCTCTTCAGTAAATACACAACAGTTATGGTAAGTGATGAGTGTGTTCTATCTCTGCAGTGTTTGGTAATGCTGAAAGGAAACAGATTTTCTCATTTCATTTGGTCTGTACATATTCCTGCTGCTAATATAAAAGGCAGCTGTGAACAAGATGTTACTTCTCAGTGGGGCCATTTCTCTGCATAAACTTCCGAACAAATACTGTAATAAAATTACAATCCATGATACATTTCAATGATTTGACTACAGGGGGTGGCACAAAAGCATCACACATTGTACTTTTTGTACTAATATTGCCACTTTCCGGGATCTTGACCGCTGTCTTGTAAATGAGTCAGTGCAGACAACGGTATTTCAAGTTCAAACAGGGCAGGGGCCTGTACTTCTATTGATAACCACGTCCTCTGACAAGAGGTACGCTGTGTGAAACAAAAAAACAAAACAAACACAATCCTAACTTCGCTTTGGAGTCCTAACTGAAAAAAGGTTTAGTTCTAACTAAATATCGGATGACTAAGCTGTTTACCGATACTTAAACCAGTCTTCTCAAAATATAATACTGTTACCTCCTACCCGTCCATCTCGGTCGGCTTACTCCCTGACTTACCCCAGGCAGGCCACTGCGCAAGTCTCGCAGATCGTTGGAGAGTGGATGGAGACCAAAGGCTTGCTTTATTAGGTGGCGGAAAATAAGGCACTGACAGCCAGTGTAACTGAAACCATCGTATGGCTTATTAACCCTTCGCGGTCCATTTATTCAGTGCGCAATTTATTTTCACATGCGCAGTTTATTTTAGACGCGCTGTTTAAAAGTATTTTTTTCACAGTAAAACAGGTTTAAAAGGCACTGCATATCAACAGGACACTCAGTACTGCATCTCCAGCCCTGCCCCACTCCTTGTTCGCTGTATTTTTCACATACCTCTTCATAGTCGTGCATACCGATAAATCATCTCCTGATCACTTGTTTTATCACCAAACTCCTCAATAATGCAATCCAAGTCATTATTTTATTACTATAACATCTCAAAAAGCTCTGCAAATGTCTGTGATATTCTTTGAGCGCTGGATGCGGAAGCAGCTATCTTGTTTGTTTATGTCCGTGTTATCTCTGTGGTGCCGGGGCTATGTGGATTGCTCAGATCTGCTCCTTTTTTTCCGCTATTATCGGTCTCGCTCGGCCATTGAATGGTTTTCTCTGATATTTCTGGAGAAAAAACGACTAGAGACCTGTGTTTTACGTCTTTTTGATGATGTCGGACAGGGTTCGACATCGGACCGGAAAGGGAAAATTGTAATGTCGGACCTGGTCTGACATAGGACCGCAAAAGGTTAACAAAATAAAGCAACAGTACAGAGGTTGTAGTCAGCACTGCAGGGTCTGTCCCTGTCACTAGGGCCCTCCATGTAGTACACTCCCACAGTAGCACAGTCCAGCAGTACCTCTCCCTAACGCAGCTGGGAATCGGAGCGGGCGAATACTCCCGCTCTGAGTTTTTATAGCCAGGCTCCTTCCCGCCACACAAATGTAACAACTTCAGAGACTTAGGATGAGGGAGTGCTTGGAGTTTTCAATACATAAAACACAAACAATACATACAGTCGACAATACAAACACAGGAGATAATCACATACACTAGACCCCACTAGTATAACAATACCTTATTTCCTTTTAAAGTCTCCAGCACACCGATCTCCACCTTTTCCCAGCCAACCAACAAACAGTCTCCTCAAAGCTGTTTAAATACCTTCTTTAATTAGCAGCAGGTGTGTCGCGTTAACTAACTCTGGGTTAGCTTTTGTTCGGCCATGTTCAAAACTCTCTGGGGTTTCTTTGCTGTGTTATACAGCGTATAAACTGAGCACTATTCGGGGACCAACATTTCGCACCTCTATAACTTTTCCCACACTCTACCAAACATGGTATTATATATATGTGTATGTGGCATGGTTATTTTATACCCATATTATTTATATGTAAATATGGTTTAAACTACATTACACAACATGTAATGTATAGTTTGTTTTTAAAAGATAATGATTACCACCTTTTATTTTCAAACTTGATTTGTGATAGGCCCAACCTGACAATGTGACCAGACACAGGTATAACACCACCGCCAGCAGCAGCACTGCGAGTGAGAGAGACAGCAAGCTGCTGTGAAGCAATGGCTTGTCAAGTGTAACAATGCGCTCTGCTTCTTTTGAATTCTAAAGAGTGACTCATAAAGAAAAAGAATTAGGCCATACTAGAACCAATGGGGAACAAAATGGCCAGATATCTCATGACCTTTCTGCACTTCCTCCAGGGTAAAAAAACTAAACGGAATAAGATGCGACCTGCTGAAGTATAGTGCTGTTGCACAAATTAACGTTATGAATCAGATTGTAGAAGTGCTAGTGGCTCCTGAAAACTATACAAGTTAATGCATCCCAGGAACTGTTCGGAATTAGAGACATGTAGTTTGTTTCACACAACAGGCGAGACAGGTTAATAGTGTAAACTAAGAAAGAACAGCCCTCAAAGCTCATGTGGTGCTGCCAGTCATTCTTGCTGTCTCTGGGTGATGCAATACACAACACAATTAACATTGGAACATCAGCTTTCTGAGTAATATGTAGCAGGCAGTCAGTCGTGTGCAAATAGGTGAACTTTAAAATAGGTTGTAGAATCTGTTATACAACATGGTCTATTGCATCAGACGTACACCAAAATGAGTTTTCTACTGCAAATAACATGCAGTCAGTGTTCTCAAAAACAGCACTGAACAAACACTGTGTGATGAGGCCAATCTGGGACCTTTCACCTCAAAAGCAAGGATGGAGAAAATTGCCATATTGCAGTTTTCCACTATGTAAACAATAGGCACATTGATTATTCAAAGTTGGGATCATGACTACTTGTTTTGAGTTGGGTGATGTTAGTGACTATGAATCTCAAAGGGAGAAGGAAGCCACCGTCTAAAAGTGAATGAGGCCAGATCAGCAAGGTGGACTGTGGCGAAGGCCACCCCCCGACCCCCCATCCCCCCCATCCAGGGGACTGCTTGTAATAAAGTGGGGGAGGAGAGGTAGAGGAGAGGGCTGCAGCTGGGACTGAATCGGCAACAGCCAGGAGAGTTTAACTGGTTTAAACAACAAGGCAGAGAGATCGAAGGAGGAAGCAAGCACTCATAATCCCTCCCCTGAATCTCCACCTAGGCTTCGAAGAGATTATTTTTTGTTGAGCTGCCTTGTTAAAATAAAACATAATTATGCCTCTAAATCTTACAAAGAGTCTGTAATAAACAGAAAGCATTACAAACAGGCAAGGTTATAGAGTAGTCTCAAACATACAGTTTACCACCTATAAATACTTATTTACACCAGCAAAATAATACAAATCATTATTTCAGGAAGACCTTGATACAGGTCAGTCAATTAATATGATAATACACTGGAAAATTGAAACCATCTGAAATTCACATGTAGCAACACTTTTGTGGTAGGATGGTGTTGTGGTAAAGGCAGGCTAGTGACAGAAATAACAGACAGTTCAGTGCTACTCTACACTTTTATTATATAACAAAACAAATCCAAAGGAAAACAAACACACAAGCTAAGCCATCTCTGCAGTGACAGGGAGCACAACCTGTTGCTCCAAGTCCTTTTCTTAAACTAACTGGGTCAAAGCATGTTACTGGCTGAAACCATGTCAGTCAATAGGGGATACAGCTGATTGGTTTTTGAGAGGGATAAGCCATTGAAGGGGTAGGGACAATTTGACTCTCCAGGTGAAATGGCCCAGGAAGTGTCAGACAGTCTGAAAGCATGGCTTGCAAACAGATATTTCTTTAACCTTCAAAACTACATTTGAGAGCTATATGTCTCTGCATGGCGGAGATAGTGTATGGAACTATATTAATTGAATACTGAATTAAAGCCAATTGTATAGTGTGCATTACCTGTCACTTCTGTAAGGTATTTTTCTTATTTTAAAAAAATATATATTGTTTGTCAGGGTCTAATACTGTTAATTCTAAAAACTTATACTTCCCTGGAATTATCTTTATAACCCTTTGCCCACAGGTTATTTTGGATTTCGAACTGACCACCCGGCCCTTCCCAATGAGTGTACAGGAACAGGTAAGTAAGAATAATGATTTCTTTATTACAAGAAATTTATACAATTGAATACAACTTATTTTATAAAACAATTTCCAAAATCCCCTTTCAACCACCTTGCACAGTATCGCAATACAAAACCTACTCTAAAAACACCTAAAACTGTGCACTAAGTAAAACCACTAAAACCTTCCATAAAACATTGTCAGCAGACTACTTGTGACTTCAGGGGGATATTAGTATTGCAATTATTCAATTCCACACAATATATTACCACAACACAGTCCTGAACAATAGAAGCAATAAATAACTTAAACAGCAATGCAAAATAAGCAACAACGTGCCCCCCCTTTGTGTAATAAACAAAATAAAATGTGAAACAAAAAATACTAATAAAATAAATACAAAAACAAAACATAATGTGCACAACCCCAACTAATTATAGTCACTCAAGACATTTACTTGTGAAGATTTGTTTTTTAGCCGTGCTGTCTTTCCTTGTTAAAACCATCAGATATGTATGTTGTGCCTAGATGGGCCTTGAGACAGTGACATGTTCCAGTGAGCGCAGCTAAATATACACAGCCATCCATCAAAATTTGATGAAGTCACACAATTTAGTTTCCTGTCAGAAATCCCCTTCATCGTGGCTAGGTTCTGACTGTTGATGGCTGTATTATATCAACAGGTGATTAAACCTCATGCGCTCTCTCTCTCTCTCCCTCTCTCTCTCACACACACATAAATGAGTTTGCCTTAAACAGAGGTTCTCAAACGTTTTTGTTCGCGGACCACCTGATTATTATTTTTTTTTTTTTTATCTCGGCAGACCACGCAATAAACAATACAGCTGACTGATCGAATAACCATAGACTTAACTTTATTTGTTTTAGGCCTGTTTCATAACACAAATTTACCAAGAGATTGTTTTGTTTTTAAATTGATAATTACAGCAGAAGTTGATTTGTGTGAATTAATAATCTGTGAAGTTACACCCATGAGGTACCAGCACAGACGGAACTACGAATCTCCAGCTGTAATCTTTATTTACGTCTGTTATGATAATTTATGCTTCAGTGCGTAATTCTGCTGGTCTCAATCGCTCCATAAACAGTGCTGACATAAACTGCAATGATAGCCTGTTAGTGACCAAGCATTTAAAAATGCCAGTAATGTATTTTTGTATTAGCTTCTCCAGGTCAGCAGTAGTAAGGCATGGATAGTGAACTTTGTCTTTGCCTCCTTTTCTGTATTTTCTTTATCAACAATGATTGGCATTTTTAAATGCTTGGTCATTAACAAGGCTAATATTGATGTTAGCTCTGTTTACGGAGCGATTGAGACTAGCACGGAGACATCATTCATTTGAATTAATTACAATAAATGAAAAAGTTGAAAACCTCCAGTTTAATGTTTACAACAAATAACCTTGTTTGAGGGCTTGTGCGTTGTGTTGCTTCGCTTTGTGCCTCCAACCCAACTATAGCAGTATGTTAATGCAACACAACGCATGCCCTGTCGTGTTATCCCTTACTTTACAAGCTGCTGTGTTGAGTGTGCACGTGAGCGCAATACATGAAAACTCCCTAGTAAAGAATACATTTTAGACACTCCAAACCTATATATGATGGACAGTTTAGACCTTTTTTTAACCTGGAGATATTCTCCATGTATGCGTTTTCTTCCTGCTTCTGTAGCTGAGTTTTTAAGGTCTAATTTTGGGTGTGCAATAGGATCTATAAACTAAGCTTCTGTGTCCTTTCCGTGATTATGTAACCTTTGCATGGACCACCTGAAGAGAGCACAGATCGAGGATCACTGCCTTAAAAGAACGTAACAAAAGACTATTATTGAGCCTCTTATCCCAATCTCAGTATATAAAGCAATGTAAAATGGATTCATGACTGTGTTGATCTTTACTTAGATCACACTGAGAGGAATGTTAATTTTACACCAGTCATGTCACCTCAGAAAAAAGTAAATGACTATAGTACTGTGTTTTTATTGTACAACGGTTTATGCGCACGGTAGCACACTGTGGCAAGCAGGCTGTTGTGGTGACGTCAGACCCGGAAGGAACACACTGCAAGGTGAAATGTGATTTGCGTTGTTTAATAATGAACAATAAATAAAATGTTTTAAACAAAAACAACACACAGCACTTGAGGCCAAAATAAATAGACAAACAAAACGTACTAACACTAAACAAACAGTGGACGAACAGACAAAACAAACAAGTACCATGCTGGTTCTCCAGCACGATGCAGCAATTGCTGTTTCTTTTTTCTTTAATTTTAAATTACTCTCCTCTCCACACCCGTTCTCCACTCACCGAACACACAACCCTGAGTGAGTGAAACGTTCATCTATATATACTGTTGTGCCAGGATTCAATTACTAACTAATTATTCACTTGAATCCCAGCACGTGAACTCATTTGTGCAATCCTGTGCTCACATACCATTACATACTTTAAATGCATGTGAAGTGTTTGTGCAATCCCCGTGCCGAAATACAACTGTATATTTTAAATCACTCGTGCTACACAGGCCCATTTATATCCCGTGCAGCAAAATCTATACACCAACATTAACACTACACACGCAACACAGAACACATAAATACGCACAGGGGCAGGCACTTGGCTACACACCCATCGTCAAATATATAAAATGGATTGCACCAAAAAGAAGTGTGCATAAACAGTTTGTCATACTTTTCCTTTTCATTGGTTTAACCACTTCTAAGTTACGTCCTCAAAAATGCTTGCTCAGTGCTGCCGAACATACCAGATACGTCCTAATTAAAAACATGTTTTGTTTAAAAAAAAAAAAAACAAACAAAAAAAAACACTGTATTGTAAGAAAGACACTTTGCAGACATTCTTAATATGATCCTCAAATGAGAACATAGGGTCAAATCTCACACCAAGATTGGTAACCAATGAAGTGGCACTGATTTCATGTCCATCAATTTCCATCAAATAAAGTTGACTGTCATCTGCATAACAATGGAATTGAATACCATGTCGGCTGATTATTTGACCAAGAGGGAGTGAATAAATACTAAATAAAACTGGTCCCAAAACAGAGCCCTGTGGGACACCAGTTTTCAATGGGCAAACATCAGATTTAGTCTCACCCAATGTAACAAACTGTGTTCAATCAGAAAGATGTAAACCACTTCAAAACTATACCAGAAAGACCAATCACAGATTTCAGACGGTGTAACACAATTTCGTGATTTACAGTATCAAAAGCAGCACTTAGGTCTAAAAGAACCAAGATAGATGGCAAACCAGAGTCTGCAGCCATCAGTAAGTCATTAACTACCTTAACTAAAGCAGTTTCAGTACTATGGGTGGGTCTGAACCCGGACTGAAAGGTTTAATAAAGCTGATTTGATACCAAATGCAACTGTAATTGTGCTGGTACAACACATTCTAATACTTTGGCCAGGAAGGGTAAGTTAGAAATCGGCCTATAATTGCAGAATGCAGAGGCATCCAAAGTGGGCTTTTTAAACAGTGGTGTATTAGCAGTCAACTTAAATCCTGAGGGTACTACTCCAGAATTCAAAGATTTATTAATAAGATTAGTAATAAAGGAACCCAAGGCTGAAAAACAGGACTTAAACAAGGAAGTAGGAATGGGATCTAAGAGAAAACTGGTAGTTTTCATCTTTGTGACTGTGTCAAACAAGACAGATGGAGTAACCTCAGCAAAGTCCGATAAAACTGGTCCAGTAAGGATAAGGGTATTTTCAAATGAAACAATACCAGTGTTGTCGCCCAATAATTGAAGCCCTATGTTTTCAATTTTGTTATTAAAAAACTCCATAAAGCAATTACACTGATCGGTTGTGGCTGGTAATGGAGATGCCCCAATTGGTTTTAACATTCGATGAATAGTGGAAAAGAGCAGCCTGGGGTTACCACGGCCACCCTCTATGAGATTTGAATAAAATCATGATTTTGCAGACTTTAAAGAGGCAAAATAATCTTGTTGATGTTGTTTAAAAGATTGAAGGTGAACAGGAAGACCTGTCTTCCTCCACAGACACTCCAGCTTACGGCCTGTATATTTCATGGTACGCAGCTGTGCAGTATACCATGGAGAAGATTGTGAGAAAGACTCAAATGTCACTCAGAGTCCACCATATCTGTCATAGAAAACTGTATTGTATTCTGAAAGGAGCTCATCTTTCACTTTATCAGAAAACAGTGCTTCAATAGAAAATAAACCCCTTTATGTTTAATTGTTCATTTAAATACAAATACATTTCGGATGTGCAGATGTTTGACATGATGTGCTTGAATAAAACTTTTGAGCTGTATCCGACAGTTTGTCTTTCATTTTAATATTAATGTTATTTAAAATGTGCCATGATAATGACTGGCAGCAGCGGTTGTAGGTATGAGTATAACCGCGGCGTTTTTAGTGTTAATAGGCTCATAATCCTTTGGGGGAAAAAAATATGTATACCCGAATCTCGCCCTCACAATGGGGGGATCGACTTTTACACAAGGTCGACTTTTACTCCAGCAAATACGGTAATATCACTTCGACCACTGTGGAATGTGGAATAGACTCCACAAGGTGCTAGAAGGTGTCAGTTATTGTTATTATACAACCGGTGTGGAGAGGCAGAGGATTGTGGTGATAAAAGGGATGTTCATCCAAGAATGCTCAAATGGACTGAGAGCCAGAGATTGTGGTGGAAGATATCTGAAGTGTCTATCACAATCCTTAAACCATTTGTGCAAAATTCTGGCTCAGTGGATAGGTGCACAATTGTCTTGAAAGTATAGCTTACATTAAACTCAATACATTAATTAAGCAGTAGAACCCAAAGAAAGGGCTTTTTCATGCCGAAGGCATTTAACATAACAAAATAAATAAAATAACAACGTTTTAGTAATTAAAAATATCTAGTTATCTGCAGTATGTGTTAATCCTGATCAGGCTGTTTATTCAGTAACCTCCTTTTCCTGACCTTAGAGAACAGATTTGACATACCTGCGTTGTTTTAGTGCGATATGTTTAAATAATGTAGCTGAAATTAATCAGACTGCATCCAGTTGTCATTCAAACCGGAGACCGTTGCTATTGTGGTTACTGTATTGCCACTGACAGCAAACACTATTCTCGATTATTTTTTTATTTTTTTTTATTTGCTGTACTAAATTTAAATAAATGGAGAAGACAGAGAGGAAGCAGAATAGTCTTCATTGACAGACAACATTCAGAGGACATGTACAAAACAGAGATTTTCTTTCAACAGGCAGAAAAATGGTAAAATATGCAAATACTGCATTTACATATTTTTGGGGGGATTGATTTGGAACAGTGATTAAACATTGTTTAAAAGATAACATTCAGGGTTCTTTATCAGAGATTTAAGCCCTTGTATTGACCAATCAGATTAAAGGAAATCTCAGATCAATTTTCTAATACAATACATAACATAACTCCGACTGGCTACATTTATTACAAGACAACAAGTCATTCAGATATGCTGAATTGTATCAAGGTCAATTAGACAGGCATTAGGCACCAGTCAGGAGAGGACTGTCTATCATATTCAGCCCTACAATTTCGATACAATTTTGCGATTGAAGTGCATAGGAAGTAAAATGAAGGTGTTGCAAACATCTGTGAAAGAACCTTTCAAAGAATGTAGTCGTCTGTGTAGTATTAGCATTTTTACCAAACCTTGAAAGAAAATGCCTTTGACTGAGAACTGGTTAGATATTAGTTAATGGGGTGCAACATGTGATAATTGCAGGTTCAAAGTCTTAAGACATTTCCACTTCTTTTAAAACAACAATTAAAATGTAGATTTTGGACCAATAAAATAAGAGAATGTCACTTATTTTTTAAATATGTTTGTATTTTTAGAAGTGCAAATTAATTCAAATAGTGTTTGCATAACACCATAGCATTGTTGTTCTTTTTACTACTGTAACTGGAATTAACAATAGGTAGCAGACATGAAGGTTAAGAATACAGGCATCTATTGCTTTGAATACTTGCAAAACATTGTAAAAAATGGTATAAAGCATGAGAACATTTAGAGCTGTTGTCACGTTGCACCAATTGCTCACTGTCACAGGGGTGTGGGTATCTGCTGTCACACAGGAGAGATTGGAGAGTGACACGGAACACCAGAACAGTCCAGGCTTTATTTACAATACAAACATTGTGGGAAAACAGCTCAAAATAAAAGCTGTCCAAACACCAGCTCAGCGCTGCTCCCACTAAAAGGGAGGTCCCGCTGCAGGAACCTTCTCCCTGGCACACATTCTATGAACTGAGTGGGATTAAAATCCCCTAGACTAATCCCTAAACTAATACCAAGGATCCTGGTTAGACTCTGGTCCTCAGCTGTGCTCACGACCTCGGTTAAACACACAGTGGCCATGTATCTGGCTCATTCACCCTGGATTTACACAGGCGCTAGACAAAGAACAAAGGAACTGGCTTGTCCAGCTCCCTTTTAAAGGCATGTGGCCAGGGTTACTTGATAAATAATTACTCAATTAACACCTGGCACATTCCATACTTGTCCTAATTTAAAGGGATTCCCAACACCAGCCTGCCAAATCTAGCACAAACTGAAATTTTACATTTTTTTTTTTTTTTTTTTAAGAAAAGAAAAATACACTATTTACACGTGCTGGGCCTTAGCCCTGCCACACTGACCCAAAGAAAACTTTTCAGATAGATAACATATACTGTCATTTATTGATCTGTTTTTCCTTTTTTACATAGGAATATTTACACCTTAAAAAAATCCCACGAACAACATTTACTTTTAAATAGCATTTGTATGGGCAGAACATTCGTTCTTTTTTATATAGATTTTTTTTGCTTTTGTAGTTTAATTGTCAGTTAACAAATTAATTTTAAACAAGCAAAGGATGTCAAATTTGAAGACTCCACAAGAAAGACAAGAATAACCCTTTTTTTAACAGCACAGACAACTCAGAAAATATGTTTGTGAAGAATTCCCTTTAGGATAAAATACTGTCCTTTTACAGGAAATATACTGTTGCATCTCAGACTAGGCTTTATGTGGCACAAAACGAGTAAATCAGAGACACCACATTACGCTCATGCTGTGGTGCATACAAAATCCCATTCTGCAAACATTGTAGCTGATTTGATAGAATCCAGAATCACTTATAAAATAGTAATGGAAAAGTTAAAAAAGCAAATGATAAATATTTCAGTTCTCAGTTATCCAACTATTTAAAAGTTATCCAATTAACTGATTAATATGACAATAAATTGCAACAAAACTCCTGTCAATTATTATTATTATTTATTTCTTAGCAGACAAGTACAAGTATGACAAAATATGATTCAATAACGGAGCAGATAACAGTGTCAGTGATAGTTACATCAGGATATAATTAAATACAAAATACTACAGATTAAATAACACTTGACAGATTACAGTACTCTAAAGTACATGATTAAATGCAACAAAATAGGGGGCAGATAAGAGCAAGTAAAGCACATTTAAGGAAGAGTGGTAAGTGTCCAGAGGGAAAAAAAGAGGATTTCTACAGGTGCTGTCTGAAGCGGTGAGTCTTGAGGAGGCGCCGGAAGGTGGTCAGGGACTGGGCAGACATCTGTAGGAAGGTCATTCCACCACTGTGGGGCGACGGTGGAGAAGGAGCGGGCTCTGGAGGCAGGGGAGCGTAGAGGAGGTAGAGCCAGTCTTCTAGTGCAGGAGGAGCGGAGAGGTCGAGTGGGGGTGTAGGGAGAGATGAGGGTCTGGAGGTAGCTGGGTGCAGTCTGGTCAAGGCATCTGTAGGCTAGTACAAGAGTAAATGATTGACACCAGAATTTCAAATGTGATGATTAGTAATTACATAGAAACTAAAACACAACTTCCTACAGAATTATTTGTATTTATATTGAAATAATAACATGGTACATTCAACACTTACTTATATTAGGAACCGTAGTGTTATTCTTGTTTAGTTTGTAAAAATGAAATGTATATTTCTGTTGTAATTCATTTTTTCAGTCATATGGTGCATTTACATGGTCAGCACATCTCTACCTGGATGGGGCGTTTATTTCAAACTTAATTGCACATATCATATGTCAATCAAATCTACAGCTATGGCCAAAAGTTTTGCATCACCTAGAATTTTAGGATTGAGACATAATAAAAATACAAAATAAAAACACTACATGAACATTATTTAGATATTTTATTTAACACCATTTAATCAAATAAACTACAAAATGATATTGCAAAAGTCTACCGTAAGTCATAATAGTAGTACAGTATATCATGTTAGATTTTGAAATGTCACATTTTTCAGATGTTTATAGTATGTGGAAAATTACAAAGCGGTATGTAATTCAATATGTTAACGTAACATTATTCAGCAGGTTTCATTCGACTTTATTAAGCAAAAATAATTATTTGTGAATCACCTTTGTTTTCTTGTAATATCAAACTGCTGGGGAGGAACAGAGAGAGCAGTTACAGTACTTCAACTTAAATAACACATATCATATGCAGGGGTCAGCACAGTCATGTTACATGACAGACACCTTACAAAATACTAACCTCACTAGGACATGATCATATATCATGTCCGTTGGTATTATGTACATTTAATTATAATATAAAATAAATATACTTCATAATGCTGTGCTAGCATTTCAGATGCACCGCCCGATTTAAACCCCACAATTTCCTGTACTGGATCATTATTTTATTAATTTTCCAAACAACTGAATATGGCTGCATTCAGATTTTCTGCATTACAGCATCCAGATATTTCCGTTAGGTTCAAAAAAGTGAATCTGCTCCAACATTTACAAAACGATGGTAAATAATAAGTTGACTCGTGTCACTTTGGTCAGCGCTTTCATCACACATTCAGTAGATCTGCTGATTTCAGGGTTTCGCTGAAAAGGCAGTCGCCAAATTTCTCATGGTTTCTGGCAACAGTTTATGCATTACAGTGCAGTCTTTGGAAGGCAGTGGAATTGGGGTACATTTTTGTGGCGATTTCTTTAAAGACACTACCTGTTATAAATTGTAACAACTTTTGCCAAACTCTAACGCTGACACACACCTGACTGTTTTCTTTTGCTTCTCTGACAAACATCTCCTTTTCTGCTGCAGACATGTTTAATATTTTCGTCATTTATTTACACCATTTCTCAGCATGATCTCTGGCCACTGTAGATTTAAATTGAACAATATTCATTTTCCCAAGCAGGATTGAAATATCTTCATTTAGGTTTCTGTGCAGCTATCCCCAGAGGATATCTGGTGCTTTATTATTATTATTATTATTATTATTATTATTATTATTATTATTATTATTATTATTATTATATTATTACTACAATTACTTAAATTACATAGGAGGGACACAGTACAGCTTAAAAAAAATCTGAAAAGTGATACAATGGTAATTCTTTTTAATTCTAGGCTATAGCTATATATATATATATAGAGAGAGAGAGAGAGAGAGAGAGAGAGAGAGAGCAGAGAGAGAGAGCGCATCAAAAGAAACGTATCACTTATATTTGGATAAAATTCACTAGATGTAATTGAAAAATGACAAACTCTGTTTTAGAGCAGGTGCAGTGACTTTTTATTGAGCTGATTAACAATTGACACCACGAAGATGCCGCAAAATGATCTGTCGATCTTGGGCAGGTGTTGTGACTCTTGGTCTCCCAGTTCGTGGCTTGTCATTGACAGAGTGTGTCTGGTTACACCGTCTCCCCAGGTATGAAATTGCTGGCTGTGAGCACCCAAGACGGCAAGCCACAGTACACTACCCTAGTCCAGCCTCCAACATGCCGATTGTATGAAGGCGCTGCTCTCTTGACAGATGTGGCATATTGTTTTTTTTTTCTGTGATTTTCTTTATTGCTTTTATTCAAACTTGCAATTCAACAGTAGAAATTACTCCATATCCAGAATCCAATCAACTGTCTCACTAATTAGGTGATTAAGTGCATATGCTTCAGTCATAGTCATTCAAGCGTGTCATGGTCATGGAAAAATGATCGAGTGATTAAAAAGAAACCAAAAACATTTGTCAATGTCCATCATTTATATACCTTATTTTTCTTCGAAAATAAATGTGTTATTATAGTGATAAGTTTCTTTTGATGCTCGGTATATATACATATACCAAAGCACCGCCCGATTTAAACCACACTATATATAGTAATGATCTTGGAAGAGCTGGTAGACCTTTTAAGATGCCCGGAGGACCTTCGGTCTCGTAATTTATGACGTCACAAAAACCCCTAGATGAAATTATTTTCCTGTAACTCACTGAAGCCCAGCTATTATTCTCTCTCTCTCTCTTTCTGTCTCTCTCTCTCTCTCTCTCTCTCTCTCTCATATATATATATATATATATATATATATATTTGCAAAAAACTGTATTAATGCATCAGTTAGGGTTGATACTAAAACGACAAAAGTAGGGAAATGCGATGTTAGGGTTTTTAACCCTAACTCTGCATTCACCCCCAACCCCTTACAAGCAGTGGAAGGTGCAAGGCAACACAAGCAACCACAGACAGGCATCATCAGTTAAGATGAACAACATACACTGCTCTGCAGATAACACAGGAGACATCCATCATGGTCCACTAGGTGTATGACCTCTAAGTGCTAGCTAGAGACCTACTATGAGGCTACCGAGGCTGTTGGGGAAGGTGCACTGCTTAAGGATGGATATTTACAGAACAAATTGGTATTACAGCACAACGTATACAGCCCAACTGTGACAGTGAGGCCATCTCTTCCATTAAACTGTATTGTGTTGCTCATCCAGTGTGACACTGCAAAACTCTCAAACTGACATGACACAGCACATTCCACTCGCCCATGTAAACACAGTTTCATAACAGGGTACCTCATACATTAACATTTTTGCAGGTGACAATATCATTGTGTCATACATCTGTCGCATGAGTGTCCTGTTCTTAAAGTGCTCCCATTCCCTCTATCCATGTTACTATGAATGCTAATGCCGGCCCATCACCCCTTCCTTCCTTGCAAAAGACTGTATTATGCCATTGAACATCTGCAATTCCATACAACAGAAAGTTATGCTAGGACATAGATTCATATTACAGCACTACTGGTAGTCCTTCTGTTATGCACCTGTGTCTCACGATTTACCATACATACACACTTCCCCTATTGTTGCCCTGCATGCAGTTCCCCACCCCCCACCCAATAAAAGCCTGTTGTTATCTCTACTGGACCTGGCAGTCATCAATTACTTCATTTTGTACAAGGAATGCACCGGGGAAAATATCAGTAGGAGAGATTTCATCAGAAGCTAGCCACAGCGACTTTGGAACGGAACTGGACTCTGATTAGTGGACTGGATTATTGGACTGAATGAGAACCCGAACCCGGTAAAGACGACCCTTTTCTGTACCTGAACCACGAGACTGCCAGTGATTGTTTGTTGTGTTACTTTTACGTATTGAATAATTATTACGTTCTGTTTATTTCTTTTTGATTAAGAAGTATAAACTGTTGCTTTATTGGAAGGCTAAAGAACCTGAAAACAATTAAACATACAGACACCGTGCTGTTTGAACGCATATACGATCTCTCCATGTCTGGTGTTTTGCATCTTACCACCTGTCTATTGCAATCAATAAGTTTCCCTACCCCGCACCATATTACTATATATATATATATATATATATATATATATATATATATATATATATATATATATATAATGTATGTAAGAATACTCATCTAGTGGGATGCATTATTTTAATGTTCAAATGGCCAAAAAGAAACTAAACAATACATCCAAAAAAAGGTTGAAGTGTGCACAAAACAAAGGCATGCGAAACATTAGTAAACTTTCATACCTATCGAAATTCAATTTAATGGGTTCCAGCGGTGAGGGGACAATCAAATTGGACATTTCAAATTGAGTTATTAAAAATTATAGCCAATATTAATATAATGCGAACATGTCAACCGAACTATTTACATTTAAACGTGTTATTCATTGTTAAAGTATATGAATAAAGCAACAACCAGCTCCATTATCAGTAAGTTTAAAATATAATTATTATACATTTAGCACAAACATTTATAAAAACATTCCACAGAAGGTGTCTGTGTAGGGTTAGGGTTCTTTGCACTACACATTCTTGACTTGTTAGATTCACAGTGTTGATGGAATCCAATTCTGTGGAATTTTGAGAAATCATCTAGAGGCTGCACAACTATATTATAGTTATTAAATAAATGCCATATATATATTAGCTCAAAGAGCCAGCTGCACAACATTTTGATATGTTGTATATATCTTTCTCAAGGGAGCATGTGTTTGAATCAAAACATTGAAGGTAGTTATAGGTTTTTGATGGCATGACAACTACTTATTGTTTTTATTCAAATCCATGATTTATTCTTACATGATGTAATGGTGTCCTATATATTGTGACATCATTTTTACTTCTATCTTTAAATCTGTATTCATTATAATTAACATTGTTTTATATAAACTTATATTTATATTATCATGCAATGCTGGCTCTAAGGATGAGCTTTGATTTAGCCTCCCCAGCGCATCAGCATGCACAACTTTGGAATGAATTTCGTTTATTTATTGGAGTTAATTAGTTAATTGTTTTCTGTTGAGTCCCGCTGGCACAATCGTGTTCAGTCTATTTATCCATTTACTTTCTTTTATTCTTCTATATGTCGCATTGTCTAATTTTAGCTGTTCTATAAACTTTACATCATTTGTCATGTCCTTGACCGGTGAAGTGCTGTACTATTGGATCATTCATTTCTTTATTTCTAATTAATGAAAGGTGGTATAAAGTTGTCCCAGACTCTCCAACATATTTTATTTCATCACATTTTTCACATTCTATTCCATAAACAACATTGCTATACGTTTTTAGTGGATATGTGTTGTTCTTATGTTTAATTATATTTTTATTTTTGTCCATGTATTTACACACTTTACATGTACTAGTGCAAGTATTTGTAGAATTATTCTTTTATGTTTACTGTGAACTAAAATATCACCTAAATTATGTTATATTTTGAATGCTACAACTGGGGCCTTAAGAAATACTTTTTTCAATTTATCTGAATTATGTAGACTCCAAGTGTTTCCAAACTACCTTAGAAATATTAGTCAAAAGTTTAGAGTAAGTCAATACTAATGGGACTCTTGACCTTTTTATCTCTTTTTATAATCTAGTAGATCATCTCTTTTTAGTTTATTCACTCATCTCTATAATTCTTATAATAATTCTTTTTTTTTAAGATTTGTTTTTAATACATTTCTTTGTTTTACATAGTCACTTTCTTTTGAGCATATTCTTCATATTCTTATTCCTAGACCCTTTGGGATTGCCCTTTTAGTGGGTATTGATGTACAGAGGGCATACTGTTGTAAATACTGGTGCATGTCAGTAGGTTTACAGAAGAGGTCAGTCTCAATTGAACAGTCTTCAAGTTTTACTATGGTATCTAAATATTATATTTCTTTTCTTGTCCATCGACGGTCCACCTGAATATTACTGTGTATTTCATTTGCCATTTTATGAAACTGGAAAAGAGATTCTTCTCCATGTGTCCAAACCCCAAAAATATAATCTACTAACCGAATGTATTCTAAAGGTTCTCTTTTTCTGATTTTCTAAGTAATTGTTCTTCCCATTTCCCCATGTATCTACTGGCAAAATGCATTCCTAATTTAGACCCTATTGCTGTACAATCGTTTTGTTTGTTACTAATAAAATGTTATAGCTAACTTAATCTGCAACTGTTTAAGAGCTGAAAACAAATAAATGTCTAATTAAGCAAATTATTAGTTCAATTAAGGATTTAGTTAAGTAATTGAGAGCTCAGTTGGAATGAAAACCAAGAGACACTTGGGGTCCCCAGGACCAGGGTTGGGAAGCCCTGCAATAGAGGAAGCAGCTGGTTGGATAATGATAGGGAAGAAGCCATTGAAGGAGTGGGGACAGTTTCACCCTGCAGTGACCAAAGAAGTACAACACTAATTAAAACCATGACTGGAAAACTGAGATTTCTTTAACCAAGTGTAGTACCAGATATCATGTTTAAAAAAAAAAAAAAAAAAAAAAAAAAAAAAAAAAAACGCTTATTAGGGGTGGGCCGACACTCGTATTTTCCGAGTAATTCCCTTTTAAGCGTGTTTGTCGGCAGCTGTTTAATAAAAAAACAAAAACCCTTAATGTGCTGATTTGCAAAACAAGAAAAGCTTCCTTTCCCTCGCATTTACAATTGAGTACCAATCAATGATAATTCACTTCTGCAGTTTGTGATTTTAAAACAATATTGGAAGCTAATTTTCTTCTCACCATGTAAATGCAACAGATTTATTACATTACCTACTTTTCCTTAGACTTAAAAGCTACCGCTATGTAAACTGGGCAATGTATGTCTTAGTTGAGTTTAATCAGAGATTACATCTGGCCCAGGACTACAATCCCCCAATACACAGCAGATAATGCATTTTTAATTTAACTGCTTTCATATCAAAAGCATAAGATTGCCTCCCATGTATTTTTAATGTGAGTGTCCACACGGCTGCTAAGCTGTAGCATCTGTAGTAAGCAAACTTTCCTGATTGCTTTCCACAGCAATTTTTCATCCCTACCCTATATACTGTAATCAAATATAATGAAGTGGGGAGGGGGAAACTGTTTAGGAGAAAGTCAACATGGAGAAGCTGATGGAGAAAGCTGCAAAGCACTGTGGGCCAGGTAGTCAAAGAGATGTGACTTTCTCAAGGGCAGTTGCAGGGATTTTTTCCCCTCATTTCTGTTTTGAGAAAAAAAGTTGTGCCTGTGAGTGAAATTTAAAATAGGCGTTACGGGGGAAAAAAACAACTCTTGCTCAGGTGTTTTTTCCTCAACTCCAAGGGAGTTATGCAAGTCCTCCTTCAAGTGCAAAATTTTAAATAAAGATACGTTTTCCGCAAATCATAATGGCAGAATTTTCTAATTCTTAATGGTATATTCGAGAAGTTTCAGTCTGGTTTTCGTGCTGAAAGACGACCCAACTCCCCAGTGTTTATTGTTAAGGACTGTTTTTGTAAAGCCCATGTTTATTAATAAATCAAGTTTGCAGTTAATTCAGCCTTTTTCTTTTAGAGAGAATTTATTAGTTAATTCTCATTTTTCAAACAGGAGATTTATAAGCATTATTAAACAGTCCTTCAAAAAACATTTTGTTTTGTGAATATAGACCCACATATCGGTGCACAGGAAGTAATAATGTATCAAGGAATGTTTTGCTACAGCAAACATTTTCTTGGCTACTTTCTACCTGTAGCATCAATGAACATTACATCACCAGAATTCCAGCAGAGCAGGGACACGCATTACATTACCAGAATTCCAGCAGAGCAGGGTCACGCAGCCTCCGGCCCGTTTATCATCTTACTGTGGCCCAGTGTATTAATTCCATTTCACTTATGATTTCCATTACATGAGATTAGATGTTAAAACATCATGCTGATTTGAACTCGGCTCTCGCCAAGATAAGCACCAACTAAGACATAGCTTTACAGTAAACTAATGTGATCCATCTGTGTCTCCATCTATTTGCATTTCCTTCCACCTGATGATGTAGATATCCTTCTATCTGGTGTTGACGGCTGAAGTGTAATGCTGGCTCCAGGGATCAGCTTATTTTGCCTCCCCAGTGCATCAGCACACACAACGGCTGTGATTCTGGCTCCGGGGATCAACCACAGTGCGGTCTCCCCAGTGCATCAGCATGACAACCGTCTGGATTGAGCTAAGTAGGGTACATCTCTGGGGTGTTCAAGTGGGCACCTTCCATCCTCGGTGTTTCATCGACTAGCCCACGACACCTCAAGACGGCTCGGCGGTAATTCTGGCGTCCCAGCATCACCCCCTCCGTCCCCCACTCATCTCAGCCCAGCTTACTTGAGATCCCCAACCAGAATCTTTCCGTCTCAACCACAGCCAGGTGCTGCTCATCTCTGCTGCTTCAGATAAGTTCTTCACTGTGCAATGCAACTCTTGGCCACTGAAGCCGACGTCTCTGAGAAACTGGGTTGTAGAGTGTGCCACAAATCCTCGACAGCCCACCTCCACTGGGTAAACCCAGGCTCTCCATCCTCGCTGTTTCCGCTTCAGCGGCATACACCTCATCTACAGCATCCTCCCATGGTACTGTTAACTCTACCAGGTGAACAAGGCGTGCTGATCCAGACCACAAGACAATATCTGGTCGAAGGTTAGTGGTGGCAATCTCAGGATTTAAATATAAGCCGTTGACCAACATCTGCCAGCATTTTCCAGTCTCTAGCAGCTTCCAGTTGTCCTGGGCGAGGCTTGGTTTTAACACCTTTTCTTGGAGGTTGCTCTCCTGGGCGGAGGAATGTTGTTTTTTGTGAGTAATGTATTGATGGAACTGGTGGCAACTTATTGGTCATGTTACGCTTGTCTTCCAATGCTAAGGCCAAACATCGCAGCACCTGGTCATGGCGCCAAGTAAACCGTCCTTGGCTAAGAGCCACCTTACATCCTGTCAGATGTGCCTTAATGTTGCAGGTGATGAACACAAAGGACATGAGGGATCCTCCCCAACCCAGAGGTTTAGGTTCTGTGGTGATGGGAGAACATCATATGTTGACCTGATGAGGAAACTGATCCTGCTCTGTTCCATTGTCCATAGGTCTAGCCAGCCGATCTGGCGTTGCTCCACACTCCATTCCACCCACCTCATTCATTTTCCCTGCTTGGCCTGGGAAACGGCCTTTATGCACCTCATCTTCTCCTCCTGCTTTTGCACCTCATTGACTACCAGCTTGAGCTGGGGCTGCCTTGTGGCATGTATGAGGAGCTGAACTGAGACCAAGACCCCCTCTTCTATGCTGAACTTGCCCTATGATGGTCAGCCTTTGCATCTTCCATGGCTTTCTTTGCTGCCCACTTCCAGTTTTCAACACAGGTGCTGCCTCCCTTACGCATTTGTCACGTGAATCTACTAATGTCATTTCCAGTCGGACATTAGCTGACTTAAACTCCTCGGTTAGAGCGGAGACTGGTAGCTGCAGTATTCCTTTACCATAAAGTCCCACTCTGCTGAGGCAGCGTGGAACTCCCAACCATTTCCTGATGTATGAATTGATTAAAGCTTCCAGCTTCTCTACTGTTGTCAAAGAAACCTCGTACACAGTCAGTGGCCACAGCAGCCTCAGCAGTAGACAAAACTAAAAGCACCAAAGTTTTAGTTTGCCTGGTAAAGAGCTGCTTGCTCCTTCCACTGCTTGTTGTCTAACTTCTCCCACACAAACTGTGTCCTTTAGATCCCTGTCGTACCATCTACTAAGACTTTTCACTGGCTTCTCAGACACTGTTGGCATTGCTTCCCCATTAATGTAGAACCTTTTATCTACTACTTTACCTTTTAATTATAGAGATGCTCCTTGATTTAGCGGCCTTGAATTGCATTTGTGCCCATTCAATGTTATTGGTTAATTTGCCCAATAATCGATTAGTGCAGGCTACTGTTGTAGTCATGGTTGTCATGTCATGGTGGTAGTCGCATTCCAGAAGCCAAGTGCTCTCCTCCCACTATCCATTTTGATGCCCTCATAATTACTCAAATTGCCATAGTAAAATCCAGTGGATAAATGGTGCATCCTGCCATTATTCCAACTTCTAGGCATTGCCATGTAGTGCTGAATTCTGAAGTTGAAAAACTAAATTGCAAATCTCCAAAGTAGGCTTTCACTAAATTTGTTATTGTCATCAGTACACTGAAAAAATCAAATGCTGCCCAAAGAAGTTCATGTGGCACTGAACCATATGCATCTGCCAAATCCAGGAATGTCACATGGAGCTCCTTCCTCTCCTTTTTAGCTGATTGAATTTGTTGCCAGATCACATTGATGTGTTCTAAGCATCCTGGGAGACCTGGAATGCCTGCTTTTTGTACTCAAGTGTCAATGAAGCAGTTCTTTAATAGGTAAGTTGACAATCTCTGAGCAATAATGCTGAAGAAAATCTTGCCTTCTACGTTTAATAGGGAAATAGGACGAAACTGACAGATGCTTGTAGAATCTTTTTCTTTAGGTATAAAGACTCCACCTGCTTGGCGCCATGCTCTTGGTACAACCTGTTTTTCCCATGCCACTTTCATCAATTTCCACAGAATTCGTAGAACTCCTGAAGCACACTTGTACACTCTGTACGGAACTCCATTAGGCCCTGGAGATGAAGCCCTTGCTTTTTTCACAGCTCGCTCCACTTCTTTCCACTTCGGTGCACAGTCCTCCATTTGGTATTCTGGTGGATTGATAGGTGGGATGTCTGAAGGAACTGACATAGGCAACTGCCTTTTAACCCTTTCCGGTCCATTGTCGGACTGGGTCCGACATTGCAATTATTCCTCACAGGTCCTTTGTCGGACTGGGTCCGACATCATTATAGCAACATTAAAAATGGGTTTCTAGTCGTTTTTTCTCCGGAAAAAGCAGAGAAAACCATTCAATTGCCGAGTGGGAGCGACAAGAGCCGAGACAAGTCGAAAAAAAAAAAAAAAAGGAATAGTCATACATGGTATCTGGTATCAGATAACTGGGCGGGTCATAAGTAAACAAGTTGGCTGACTGAATCAGCGCACAGAAAACACGGACATTTGCAGAGCTTCTTTGAGATGTTATAGTAATAAAATAATGACTTGGATCGCATTATTGAGGAGTTTGGTGATAAAACGAGTGATCCGGAGATGATCGATCGGTATGTACGACTATTATTATTATTATTATTATTATTATTATTATTATTATTTATTTCTTACATAGGTGAACGCTATAGCAAACGAAAGGGTGGGGCGAGGCTGGAGATGCCTAGTGAGTGCTTTGTTGATATCTGTTTGACTGTGGAAAAAATACTTTTAAACAGCGCGTCTAAAATTAACTGCGCGTGTGAAAATTAATTAGACCTGACGTGCCTGACGTGCGATTAATAAATGGACCGCAAAGGGTTAATCTGTATGTTTTTATAAAAGTTAGTTCTCGCACACTCCTTCTTGTAGCGTTTCCGTAGGCACTCAGCTCTGCGCAATGTTGCAAGCTTATCTTTTATGACCCTTTGTAAGAGATTGAGTCCCTCCTTCTGACTTTGTTCTGCTCTTCTCCATTGCTTCCTCAGCTGTCTCCTTTCTCTAACTAAGCGTTCAATCTCCTGCTGCCATCTAGACTTTCCAGGAATAGTTTGTACTTTTACCTTCTTTTTTTCAACTCCAAACCTCTCACTTCCATATGCGTAGATGATGTCCTCAGATTATACATCCTAAATATTTTTCGCATAAAAACCAGAATGCCATTTTAATTCATACTGTGGAGGGTAATTGCTTCTCATCAGATTGTCTCCAACTTTCTTAAATGCACAAACCCGCTGCATTGAAAGAACCCATTCCCAACATAAAGGCTTGTTGCTAGGGAAGTGACATCACTGCCCTGTGACTTTTGCTACATTGCTGCTTGCTACAACTAAACAACTCGTCTGCTGTAATAAAAACCGCTTCAGCAAGTAGATATTTAATTTGCTTTGTACTGTGTGTGTATAAGAACATAAGAAAATTTACAAACGAGAGGAGGCCATTCAGCCCATCTTGCTCGTTTGGTTGTTAGTAGCTTATTGATCCCAGAATCTCATCAAGCAGCTTCTTGAAGGATCCCAGGGTGTCAGCTTCAACAACATTACTAGGGAGTTGGTTCCAGACCCTCACAATTCTCTGTGTAAAAAAGTGCCTCATGTCTTCTGTTCTGAATGCCCCTTTATCTAATCTCCATTTGTGACCCCTGGTCCTTGTTTCTTTTTTCAGGTCAAAAAAGTCCCCAGGGTCGACATTGTCTATACCTTTTAGGATTTAGAATGTTTGAATCAGATCCCCGCATAGTCTTCTTTGTTCAAGACTGAATAGATTCAATTCTTTTAGCCTGTCTGCATACGACATGCCTTTTAAGCCCAGGATAATTCTGGTTGCTCTTCTTTGCACTCTTTCTAGAGCTATATCTTTTTTGTAACGAGGTGGCCAGAACTGAACACAATATTCTAGGTGAGGTCTTACTAATGCATTGTAAAGTTTTAACATTTCTTCCCTTGATTTAAATTCAACACCTCTCACAATATATCCCAGCATCTTGTTGGCCTTTTTTTTATAGCTTCTCCACATTGTCTAGATGAAGACATTTCTGAGTCAACAAACTCCTAGGTCTTTTTCATAGTTCCCTGCTTCAATTTCAGTATCTCCCATATGATATTTATAATGCACATTTTTATTGCCAGCATGCAATACTTTACACCTTTCTCTATTAAATGTCATTTGCCATGTGTCTGCCCATTTCTAAATGCTGTCTAGATCATTTTGAATGACTGTCACACGGCTGGCTGAGTGGTGCCGTCAGATTCAGGAAATGAATAACACACAGGACAGATGAGATGAAATGATGAACACTTGCTTGCGCCGGTTTATTATAAATAAAAAGGTTTTAACAAAACACAGGACACGGCACTTTAGCCAAAATAAACAGACAAACAAAACGAACAGACACTAACACACAGGGACGAACACTAAACAAACAAGTGCCGTGCTGGTCCTCCAGCACGACGTAGCAATTGGTTATTTACTTTTTTACTTTACTCTCCTCACTCCTGTTCTTTCGCCCTGAACACACAACCCCTAGTGAGTGAAACGTGCATCTATCTATACTGTTGTGCTGGGATTCAATTACTAATTAATTATTCACTTGAATCCCAGAACGTGAATTAATTTTGTGCAACCTCGTGCTCACATATTAAATACTTTAAATGCACGTGAAGTGAAGTGCAATCCTCGTGCCTAAATACAATTATACATTTTAAATAACTCGTGCTGCACACACCCATTTATATCCCGTGCAGCCATCTCTATACACCAACATTTACACACAACACGCAATATATAACACAGAAATGCACACAGCGGCGGGACACATTGCCAAAATGACCTTTGCTGCTGCAAACAGTGTTTGCCACTCTATTTTTGTGTCGTCTGCAAATTTAACAAGTTTGCTTACTGGACTATTTCTTATGTATAGCGCTACCCCTCCGCCTCTTCTGTCCTGCTTGTCTTTCCTATACAGTGTGTACCCACTAATATTATATTCGTCTCCCTCACTCTCAGACAACCAAGTTTCTGTAACACCTATCACATCGTAGTTTCTTGTTAGTGCAGTAGCTTCAAGTTCTAACATTTTGTTTTTGAGACTTCTAGCATTAAGATAAATACATTTAATAGTTGTCTTACCTGAGTTGTTGCCCTTGTTTTGATGTGGTCTCCCTTCTGTTTTGTTGTTTTCTCCCCTGTTCCTTTCTAGTTTAAATGCTTCTGGACCTGCTCAAGGATTCTTTCTCCGAGTAGATTGGTTCCCTTTCTGTTTAAGTGCAGTCTGTCCCACCTATATAGATAGTCCTTGTTGTAGAATGTGCTCCAATGTTCAAGAAAGGTGAAGCCTTTCTGTGTGCACCACGATTTCAGGCATGTATTTTGATTTTGTATTTCCAGCTGTCCATATGGTCCTTTGCAAGGTGCCGGCAGTATCCCAGAAAATACCACAGTTTTGGTCTTGTCTTTTAATTTCCTTCCTAGCTCTCTGAATTTGTTTTGCAGGGATCTTGGCCTGTCTCTTCCAATGTTGTTTGTGGTATAACAGTACACTATTAATGCTTTGTTTTTAATTGTTTTGTATATTTTTGTTTGTGATGTGTATCATGCAGTACGAAATAAAATTAACAGTAATCCTAAGGGAAATCTACATATATATATATATATATATATATATATATATATATATATATATATATATATATATATATATATATATATATACAGACGTGCTCAAATTTGTTGGTACCCCTCCACAAAAAACGAAGAATGCACAATTTTCTCTGAAATAACTTGAAACTGACAAAAGTAATTGGCATCCACCATTGTTTATTCCATATTTAATAGATATCAGACTTTGCTTTTGATTTTTTATTCAACATAATATTGTAAATAAGAAAACAAATGAAAATGGCATGGACAAAAATGATGGGACCGCTAACCTAATATTTTGTTGCACAACCTTTAGATGGAATCACTTCAATCAAACGTTTTCTGTAGCTCTCAATGAGACTTCTGCACCTGTTAACAGGTAGTTTGGCCCACTCTTCCTGAGCAAACTGCTCCAGCTGTCTCAGGTTTGATGGGTGCCTTCTACAGACTGCAATTTTCAGCTCTTTCCATAGATGTTCAATAGGATTCAGATCAGGACTCCTAGAAGGCCACTTCAGAATAGTCCAATGTTTTGTTCTTATCCATTCTTGGGTGCTTTTAGCTGTGTGTTTTGGGTCATTATCCTGTTGGCGGACCCATGACCTGCGACTGAGACAGAGCTTTCTGACACTGGGCAGTACGTTTCGCTCCAGAATGCCTTGATAGTCTTGATTTCATTGTGCCCTGCACAGATTCAAGGCACCCTGTGCCAGGCGCAGCAAAGCAGCCCCAAAACATAACCAAGCCTCCTCCATGTTTCACCATAGGTATGGTGTTCTTTTCTTTGAAAGCTTCATTTTTTTGTCTGTGAACATAGAGCTGATGTGACTTGCCAAAAAGCTCCAGTTTTGACTCATCTGTCCAAAGGACAATCTCCCAGAAGGATTGTGGCTTGTCAATATGCATTTTAGCAAATTCCAGTCTAGCTTTTTTATGTTTTTCTTTCAAAAGTGGAGTCCTCCTGGGTCTTCTTCCATGGAGCCCACTTTCGCTCAAAAAGCGACGGATGGTGCAATCAGAAACTGACGTACCTTCACCTTGGAGTTCAGCTTGTATCTCTTTGGCAGTTATCCTTGGTTCTTTTTCTACCATTCGCACTATCCTTCTTTTCACTCTGGGGTCGATTTTCCTCTTGCGGCCACGCCCAGGGAGGTTGGCTGCAGTTCCATGGACCTTAAACTTCTTAATAATATTTGCAACTGTTGTCACAGGAACATCAAGCTGCTTGGAGATGGTCTTGTAGCCTTTACCTTTTACCATGCTATAGAGTTAAAGTCAGATTATTCTTTAGTAATGTATAGCGGCCCGCTATACATATTAAGTTAAACTAGTTTTCTGGATAAGTGGCCCGTGAAAGTTTGGTTGTGCACCTTTGCAGTAGAGGAAGGAGGTGCTGCTGGTGTTTTTCATAGCAGTGTTACAAAGTGGCCAACCAATTTTATGATCAGTCTGTATAATAAACCTTTACAATGAAGCCCTAGAAAGAATAAACCCAGATATATTGATAGCATTTTCAGCTCTTTTATAGGTACAAATGTACAGAATACTAAGGACTTTAAACATCCCATGTAATGGCACAAATTATTTCAGTTCAGCTCCACGCTGTCTTCATCTGCTAATGTTTAATTAATGGAAATGGGTGAGAAGGAAGACAGCTGAGATGAACCTCACAGTTTATTCAACAGAGACAGTCTCGCTTCTCAAAAGATACAAATCTCAATCCCAGTTGTAGTTATCCCAACAGCAGCACATCTATTCCACAGACCATTATCTGCATGTGCTTCATAAGGCTTTAAATGTGTTTAACCTTTTCAGTTTCCTCAGCAACAGGTCTCGTCATTGTATGGCCTCTCCTAATATGTCAGTGATGAGAGGTCTTGTAAATATTTAAAATGAAGGTTGAGTTTGCTTACATCAGGAAAAAACACAAGCAATGGAAATTGATTTGTGATCAGATCTTGAAATAAAAACTACTACCAGTGTCAACATGAAGAGCTGGAAGGTTTATCAGAGGCATGGGATGTCATTTATAACCTATTTCCTCATTTGTCAGAGAAGTTATTGTGCCTGTAGGCTTTAGTCTATAAACTTTTTTAATTGACTTGGTTTACATGAAGCTAAGAAACTGAAAATTGTCTCCTCATTGCCAAGAGAATATGACGTAGCACACTCAAGCTCTAGGATGTGTGTGGCCAAAATATGGTTTGTCTGAAAAGGGTGGGCATAATGATCTTCCATGCTTAAAAGGCACACACATTGCCTTAAACCTATGTCAACAAATCTGAAAACAGTACCATGTTCATAAGACTTCTGCAGTGCAGTTTAATGACTTAACCTTGCACAACTTCATAATAATAAAAAACACTTTGTACCATGCTGTTCTTTTTTAACAAGAAGCCCTGGCAAGCTTCTTGACCACAAAAGAAATACAGCACACAGTGTGGCTTGAGGGTTACAGACCAGTAATAACAAATACAGTAAAGCTTCTACACAGTGTGGCTTGAGGGTTACAGACCAGTAATAACAAATACAGTAAAGCTTCTACACAGTGTGGCTTGAGGGTTACAGACCAGTAATAACAAATACAGTAAAGCTTCTACACAGTGTGGCTTGAGGGTTACAAACCAGTAACAACAAATACAGTAAAGCTTCTATGAAGGAAAATGGTTTCAAAATCAGATCAGAATCAGAATTGCTGATGCTACCCTAAGTAGGAGTCTTACAAAAACTGGTAGCGCTTTCTTGTTGAATGTTGGTATACTGTCTGTCCAATATACAGAGCATTATGTCAAATAACATTTAACTACGTTAAGGTTTTCATTGTGAACCTCATGTTTCAAACTAAACCCCGTATTTGAAAAAGCTGTACACTCGAAGGGATTGTTTTTTTTTCCTTCACTTGTTTTTTTGGTGGGCAAAATTAGGTTGTTCTTCAATGCAATCTGAAATCTTTGTGTAATTCTAGTTTCATAACGATATCAATAGGCACATTTAAATATGTCACCCCATATTTTCATATCAATAGAGTAATTTGCATTTTAAAGAAGAAATAAAACTTTCCATCTGAGAGGAAATGGAGCTAAGGCTGAATTTCTATTGAGCCAGGTCACCTGCTGATTCCTACTGTACAATTATACAAAGGGACAGCAATTTAATAATCCACCTAAAAGACTGCAGTGTATTAGCTGTGCTCCAACCAGATGACCTACAGTATATACCATAACATTCTGTGAAACACTTTAAAATTTCCATACAAACTGAGAGGTAAAAATACCTAACATGCCTGGCACTGGCGATTTCTAACACGGTTCCCATCTTTAGCTCCTTCCAGTATAAAGATATATTAAAGTCAATACAATAGAAGTCATGTTTGCTGCTTCTTTCTGGTACCTGCACTGCAGCTAAATCAAAGTAATTAGATACCAAAAAGAAATTGTTTGATTTATTTGCATGTATCTGTATATCCTAAATAAAGTGTAAATACAAAAAAAGAATGTAAAAGATCACATAAATAGAGGGACTGGGGATAATGCTGCTCGTACTAATAAGAGATACCAGTGAGAATGACCACTTCAGGATTGTAAGCCTAAAACATAGAGCTTACCGGACAGACTGTAAAGCAGGAGATATGATCATCTGATTGACAGGAAAATCAATGAAACCATCACAAGACTAAAGCCTTATTCACACTGAACTGTCACACCACAATGTGTGCCTGCTCAATAGCAAAACAGAATGTGGGTTTGATTGCAGATTGATTTCATTAAAAGTAATTGACCATACATAATCATTTTATAAACAGATTGTAATATTTATTTTCATAATTATTTTAGATTTTATACTGAATATATGTGAATTTCTTATAGTGGCTAGTTTATCAAGTGATGCTAATTAAAGACACACCCCCTACTGCTCCTCAGAGGGGCCTGTTTGCCCCCTGCTGCTCCCCACAGCTGCTCGGGGCTGGAGTGCAGGATGCCAGCAGGGCCAGAGCTGGATCAGGCCCAGGCTTCCTGCAGAGCAGGGAGCAGCTGATACATGTTCTGTTCTCCGACCAGATGATGCAGCTGGAGACATTTTCTGTCTCTTTAGCAGTCAGAATTCCGACTGATAAATGATTTGATTAATTGGGCACCAATAATTACCGAAAGTGCTTAAATTCTTGACCTATTAAAACCACAGAATGGTAGATTATAAAGTACAATTTTAAAGGATTTAGGTAAGTAGGCACACTTTGGCTAGTGACTTCATCAGATGTCTAGCTTAAATGCTTGACACTTTCAGAGATGCTAAACAAATGATTTTAAGTAAAGCATGTGTGTTTTATTCAAGGGTCAAAGGCTGAGTACCGGACTGTTGGATAGGGCATAGGAGGTCAATCTGAGCTTCTCCTGCATTGAATAGTCTCATATTATTTACCACACCTTCTTTTAACCAGATCAAACATCTGGTGAATCATTTATGCCATGTCTTGTAGGAGAGAGCTGGAACGAGGTGTGATAGGAATGTGGTATGATAGTAATTTGCCATATCAGTGGGAAGAGCAATAGAGAGCTCTCGAGACATCCTTAAACAGCCACGTGGACTGTGATTAAGTGGATGGACTACACAGACATTGCAGGCAGACTTAGCTGTGATGCAAGTACTGAATCAAACTGTCAAACAAAAGCACTCTGAAGAATAGAGACAAATTCCACTCATTGTGCAATATTGTAGAGGGACCACCCGACTTCTTTCAGTGTAATCCAGGCTAAAGTGAGACCCACGAAATACTAAAGGTGTCTGGTTGGGGAGTGGTCCAGCTCTTTTGCCAGGATGCTGTACCGACAGTACATTTTATGTCTGTCAAAATTGGGCATTGTTTTGGGTAGATAAGTTAAAACAATATGAGATTTGGAAACTTGGTTGTATTTCTGAAAGGTGAATCCACCCATTAATCAAATACGTAATCATCAAACCCCATGTATATGCTCCCTTTGTCTACGCCTCATTGTCATTTCTGTGTTTGGCCTCCCTCCTCCCCTGCCTCCATCTTGCGGCATGCCTTGTCTAGGGGGAAGGTGGCCTCAAGTGCCACTTCCTGCCCGCTGGCATTAGTTATTCATTTAATTAATATACTTTATGCATCACATTTTCTGCCAGCATAACAATGTAATCATTTATGGGCATGTTTATATGTCAATTTAATAAATTGTTGATTTTCATTCTAATAGTGGATGCCCCTTACTGAAATATTATACCTTGCTGTTGTTCCGTTTAACCTGAAATAGCGTTCAATATTTTTTGGGAATTTTAAAATGCTTCACGTAACAGCCAATCTCCCTGAAGCATGGTCTTTAAATGTTGGCCCCAATACCATAATTAGCATCAGCTTTTCTTCTGGGCAGGTAGCAGCAAGATGCACCAAACAAACTGCATGGATTCACCTATTTATTTTCATTGGAGAGATTGGTGGGGTTCAAGTTCCCCCAAGCAAGCTGAGCTGCAGTATAGCACTGAACAGGTTAATGTGAATGAACCCACCACCATATTGTTTCACATAACACATTTAAAAAATACATACAAATATATCCTGGAACAAAAAGCTATTTAAAAAAAAAGACAGTTAATCTTTAAACTTCCAGGACTTGGATTACTATGGGTTTTAACAATATAGCAATAATTGGGAGCCCCATTTGAGTCTAAGCTCCTTGTTTAATCAAACCTTTACTTGACAAGTACACCTGCTCCTCTATTTTAAGCAAGTGCAGCCTAAACTATTCCCAGTTGTACCCATAAGCAGCTTACGCAGTGAAACGTAAAAGAAAAACAGATGCCTACCTTTCATAATTACAGCTGGCAGACTCTGATATGTGCTACTATTGTACACTGGCAGCTGCATTGTGAGTGGGTCCCTGTGACAGAGACAGAATGATTCTTGGTGATAAATCTCCCTCCCGACCTGTGAGAGCACTGTGTAAAGGGAACAGAGTGCCCTGGACTGGATGGCCGGACAACTCATTCCCAGGGTTAGGTGGAAGTCGGCCATCTAGAAAGGGGGCGGAGCTACGGTACACTAACTCATAGACCTGAAAGGGAAACCACTTTGCCAGTCCCCTAAGAAACACAGGGTTGGAGTGTGGGCATCTTTCACTAAGCTGCATGTGCAACATGAAGATGGGGTACAATTAGGTATATCCAAAGACAAAATACACCCACCACCTTGAGGAAGCCTGATCACAGAGGCTAAACAAAGCTGGGCTTGGTTAGTACTTGGATGGGAGACTGCCAGGGAATACCAAGTCCAATAGGTCAAAAAGAAATGCATGGTATAGCCTACCAGGTGAAGTAGAAGTAGAAGTAGTTGTAGTAGTAGAACATTTAAAAAGGCCATATTCTGTGCTTTTAAAATTAGAAAGTGGTGTGCTAACAAGGGCCAAGCCTTAATGGTCCGAATGGCCTTTTCTCGTTCTCAAACTTTTCTTATGTTCTTACCATAACAGTGAGAGATAGTGCTTTAAATTCATCCTAGTTAGTTACTTCACCTTTAGTTGATTACTTCTACGTTGAAATATTTGATAACCAGCATAGACTTGAAAGTGTGCACAGCTGGGAGTCCCCGAGTGGCTCCCGTGGTAAAAGCGCAGCCACGTGGTGCGCAGGGTGAGTCATTCAGCGCAGGTTCACATCCTGGCTGTGCAAAGTAGGCCGGTCTTCGCTGGGGTTAGGGAGGTAAAACCTGCAGGGTGTTTCTCCTCATCGCGCTTCAGCGAACCCTGCTGGCTAGGCACCCAGTGAGCTCAAAAGCGGACACCTGCAAGGCTGGCCTTTGTCCTCCAGAGGCCGGTAGCTCGCTGACATCCGCTCTGGAGTTCCTGAGTGAAAAAGGAAGTTGGCTTGTTCGTGGGATGGGAGGACACCCACTTTGGGTCTCCTGAGCCATGTGGGGAGACTTGGTGGTCCAGTGGTTAGAGAAAGAGGCTTGTTGCTAGGAGGTTCCAAGTTCAATCCCAGCTCAGCCACTGACTCACTGTGTGTGACCATGAAGTAACTTAACCTCCTTGTGCTCCATCCTTCAGATGAGACGTGAAACCAAGCTACTATTGTAAGTGGGGCAGCAGTGTGGAGTAGTGGTTAGAGCTCTGGACTCTTGACCGGAGGGTCGTGGGTTCAATCCCAGGTGGGGGACACTGCTGCTGTACCCTTGAGCAAGGTACTTTACCCAGTAAAAACCCAACTGTATAAATGGGTAATTGTAAAAAAATATATATAATAATGTGATATCTTGTAATAATTGTAAGTTGCCCTGGATAAGGGCGTCGGCTAAATCATAATAATAATAATAATAATCATAATAATAATAATAAGTGACTCTGCAACAGCAGTTGTGATGCATAGTTCACTCCCTAGTCTCTGTAAGTCGCTTTAGGCATCTGCTAAATGACGAATTAATAATATGGGGACAAAAGCTGGGTATTCCCAAACTGGGAGAAAATCAGGGGTAAAATATTAATTAAAAAAAAAAAAAAAAGTGTGAACAACTGAAACCAGTCACTTTATTTGGGAGTATTTATGGTCAAGTGTGGGGTACTATGCTCCACCAGGTTTTTAATACATTTTGACGAATATAAAAGACAAAGGACATCTTTACCTTTTCGTTTTCACATAACTACATAAGACCCCATGGACATTAAACAATTATCAATAAAAACATTATATATTGCATGATACTACACAAGACATGTCTGATTGCAGTTACCATTGCACTTTCCTGGTCATTTCACCTGGAAGAAGACACTGCTGAGGTGCAAACAGATAACCCGAGAATAAGGCATGGAAACTGAGAACTTCCTTTAACCTAAAGTAATACCAGATATCAAGTTTAACATGAAGATACATGTGTGATTTAAAATGTGTTTCTTTCAAAACTGCACATTTGAGACCTATGCAGCTCATGGAAGTGCGGAACAGGTAAGATTTATGAAATTATTTTGTTAGCTACAATTATGTTAACTCGAGTTTCCCCTGTTGCCTATTAAAGAGCACATTTCTAAGTTGTAATTTTGTGGCTAATAAACACACTATATAGTAAATCAAACATTTTAAATGTCAGAATTAAATCAGGTAATGAAGCATAACATCTTGCAACATAGGCACAGCAATTTAGAGACAAACTTTAAATGGGAGCTAAATGACTGATGTATCAAATCAAAGCTGTGTCAAAAATAGCAAATACATTTGGCTAAAGTTCTGAGCATGTTTGAATTGAAGCATAAAGCAATCTGTGTACAACTAACCTTTACATTAACAGCTGGTGTCTCACTCAGGACGTGGCTTACTTGGAAATGGTCTGCACAAACATTCATGCACCTACTGCACAACTGAAAATGTATTGTTGAAAATGGGATAAATATATACTTCTGTGTTGGAGAGAAATTAACCCGATTTGGATTTGACATGATGTAGTAATAGGCTACTGTCAGATCAGAAAGCAGTATTCATTACATACCATTCTGCATTTGATTAAGTTTTTTGTGCCACATGATGACCTGACTGGTGTATTTTGCCTATTTAAATGGCACTATTGATGCATTTCAAGTCCAGCAAGACAATTTTAACCTTTTATCATTTTAAAAGGGCACATCATAAGAGGGCTGCACTCCATTTGGATCATTTCTTTTAGGGCTGTAAGTTTGGTGTGTTAAGCGAAAACAATCAAACCAATAGAGTTCAAGACTATTTCAGATTTTACCTTCCCTGTGTGGAATTACCAAAATAAATATGAAAAAACTCAATTTCCCAGAAGCCTTCACTTTTAGAGGCAGCATGAGGTGTAGGATGGGCCTGAAACTCATCCACATACCACTGAATACATTGCAAGACTTATCACCAGGGAAGACAACTTTTAGGAGCTGGACCTTCCCGTGGGGAGTGGGGAGGGGGGGAATACGCCCTCCAGATGTTTTTAGTGTTTCATGGTACTGAGGCTAGTTGTTAATATCAATGACTGATCCATGCTTGCTCTTATGTTCTAATGGCACCAATTTCCATTTGTAAAAAACTAAATGTGGTTTCCCTCAGTAACAAAAATGCTACAAGCTCTGCTGTTGTAAAAAAAAAAAAAAAATGCAATTCTCCGTAAAGTTGTAAACCTTTGTCAGTGGTAATAATTGAGCTCACAGGACAGAAGGGGTTGTAAATGCTCCCCACAAACACCCCAGTAAATAAATAATACGTTAAATGGTTACGTTGAAATTTACAGCAAAAACACACACAAAACAAGTTTATATTATTATTTAAATAGTTCACGGGGCGGGAGCCAGGGCTGCGATAGGAAGGGAATGTTTACAACTTAGGATTGGAGGCTCGGCCTCTACAACAGGGGAGAAAGAAAAGGGCACCCCCACTCTAGGCATACTAGCTATAGACTGGTGTGCTGCCGTAATATCGGATGGCAGTAATCGGATGCAGGAGTTGACTGCTGAAGAGGACCAGTGCCCCATGGTCTTGCTCAGGTGATGGCTGATGCAGGCTCTGGCTGCTGAAGAGGTTGCGCCAATCCTGAAGGCGTGTGTGGTGAAGAATTGGGGAGAAAGACCTGCTGTGGTGATGAGAGCGGAGAGGTGGGAAGAGAACCAGTGTCTGGTAGTGATGCTTTTGGAGCAATCAATGAAGAGGGGGGTCTAAGGAACTGAAAGGTATTTTAATAGATATGAACTTAGTTATAGAGGACAAAGGGCAGAGAGGGGAATCTATCTTTGATATTTGGATGAATTGACCTTGATGGAATTGGTCTGTCTTGGATGCACTCAGGAACAGGATGTAATGTTGATCTGGAACTAGAGAGAGGTCACAAGAGCGGATGCCTGTCGCTGGGAAACTGGATGATGAGGGGACTGTGAATTCTGAACTTCTCAAAAATCCAAAGAAGGCAGTTAGGCACATTGCTTCCATGACGATGTCGTCGAATGGATTGAAACATCCTAACCTGAGAATTGATATCAGGGTTTTGAGGATATCTGTGGTTATGGGGAGTCTGGAAGGAGATGCAGGGAGAAGGCTCTTGGTGATTCCATGGAGTGTCAGACATACTGCCCAGCCTGTTGCGTAAGAGAAGCGTGTGGATGGAGAGAGGGCTGCTAACATAAGGATCTTGCCGATAGGAGGAGCTTGGAGAGGGTTGGATTTAATTGAAGATGAGCTGCTGGAATGGCAGGACTTGGAGGGGGGATGGAACTGCTGCTGAAACCAGGCTGCGGAACTAGCAGGCTACCTGTAGATGAGATGAAGCATCAGCTGCATTATTGTAGATGCCCGGAAGATGGCAAGGTTGTATAATGAAATTATGGGAAACTGATATACAGACTAAACAGCAAAGTAGTTGCATGATGAGAGAGGAGGATAATCTGCCTTTATTGATGATGTACACGGTTGACTGGTTGTCGATGAAAAATAATATCGATTTTTTTAGACCAAGAGTGCCCCCAGAGATGTGCTGCTGTGACGATGGGGTAGATTTCAAAGAGAGCTGAGCACTTGAGGTGGGAAGATAAGTTTTGAATTTCAGGGGGACAAGTGCCGTAGAACCACTTGTTGATTAGAAAACCCCCGAATCCTATGGATGAAGCATCTGTAAAAAGGGATAGATCATGGAGGGGCTGAGATGAAATCATTGTAGAATAATGAGAGGCCCTCCAGTGATGCGGCAAGGTATACCACATCCTGATGTCTTTTCTAGCTTCTGAGGAGATCTTTTACTTGAGAATCCAGGTTTCTTGCAGTTGAGGCGAGAGTGAGAAGGCAAGAAATGAATGTTCTGCCTTGAGGAATAATACGAATTGAGAAATTGAAGTGACCCAGGAGAGATAACAGATTGCGTTTGGAGACTGATTTTGATACTTGGAAATAGTTAATGAGCTGACGAATGTGCTCCAGTTTGTTGAGTGGGAGTCTGGCTTTGAATTTGACGGTGTCAAGGTGATTCTGAGGAATTCTAGTCGGGTTGCTGGGCCGATGGTTTTATCTTCAGAGAGTGGGATGCCTACTGAAGAAAACAAGGATTGCAGATTGGAGATTGCTTGAGCAGGGGGGTCTGAAGTGTGGGGCGTGAGGGGGGGGGGGATATAAGGACAATGTTGTCTAGGAGATAGAGAAGGAAAGGCACTCAGTATGTGATAAAAAAGATCCAGCAGAGGGCCTCGCACAAGCTGTCGAATATTTTGGGGCTGCTGCGGCAGCCGAAGGTAAGTTGGGTTGCAAGACTTTAAAAGCATCTGAAATATCCACTTTTGCAAGTCAGGTGCCATGGCCTGCTGCTCTGATGGATTTAACAGCGTCAGAAACTGTAATATAATAAAGGGAGAATTGATCGTGGGGAATTAGGGTCAAAGCTGGATCGGGTAGTCAAAGGTTCAGGAGTCGGACAATGGAGACAGGGAAGTCAGACAGGCAAGGTTTCATTCACTATAATCAATTTAATATTCTCTCTCTCTCTCTCTCTATATATATATATGGGCAAAAAGCAAATGCAAGAGAAAAAGCAGGGCTGTGACTGGGTTTAAACAGGGAGTCAGTGATGATAGGCAGGTGAAATTAGGAAGGGGCGAAGCCCTGGCCCATCAAAGTCAACGTTTATTTATTGAATAAATGTTGTTTTGATGTGCTAAACCTTTTTAAAAATGTTATTTAAAAAAAACAACAATGTAGAGTAGGAGGTAAGCAAGGTACTGTAAATCAGGGGTTCCCAAACTTTTAAACTGCGGAGGCCCATCCGTTCAGCTGCATTAGGCACTGCTGCCCACTAGTAGCTAAGAAAAATTACAAATTAAGAACCATTTCAAAACCTGTAACACTGTAAAGAAATGTTTTTAATTTGAATCTTATTTTTTCTTGATTAGTATTTTATTGTTGCTTTTCATTATTACAGTACAGACTCACTATAAATGAACCTGTTGGGGTCCAAGCCTTTTGTTTGTTATATCAAGGGGTTTGTTGTAGCGAAAGGACACTCAAAATGAACGATAAACTGTTTGATTAAGTTAATGAGATGAGATTGTGAATAAAAGTAGAAGTTCATCTCATGTATGCAGTATTCTGCCTTTGCTTTATCCTATTCATTAAATAATTTAAATGCAGTACAAAAAGCAAAAGTCCCGAATTGAAGCTGAACTTTTACTCAAAATCAATCCGACACGAATCGTTTCAAAGTGCAGCAAATCTTAATCCAGCATGCAAGAATCACAAACTGAGCTTTTATCCAACATGAAAAGTTCTTCAGATCCTCAAGTTTTATTTTTTTGTTGTTGTTTTTTTTTTTCTTTAATCAATTTTGCTTTGCGGCATGGTTGCTGAAGAAGCCAAAAAACAGAGTGCTTTTTGACAATCTATATTCACGACAGAGATATGCCTGCGTTACTCCTTTTTTCAAACAATCACTATAGTTTCCAGCTTTGTTGCAACATGCAAAGATTTTGGTTTCAGAGGCATAGTTACACAATGTGCACTTTTTATTAAGACAAAATAGTTGACTTTAGTGTGGAGGTGGCATCCTGTGCGTACAGACCAGGATGTTGACAGTGTGTGTTTGTATTATCTTTTTTTTTTTATTTGGGGTCCAGGGGCCAGGTTCATTATAGCTGAACGTCGTTTACAATGAAGGCCATTATAGCTAGGGTGTACTGTATATATATAAAAATTACATAGACTGTCGCTGCTTCGCACTCGGGACTGTGTTGCGGCCCACCTTCCACAGCAAATCGTGGAAGTGACGCACTTCAGCAAGCACACAGGAAAGTCTCGCCATGGCCACACATACACTAACACAGTGCTTGTCAGAACACACACACACACACACACACAATACAATGACACATACACACCAAACATAATGTCGCATGTACACAACAGCTCATCATAAAAATAATATGGGGCTGATTTACTAACTGGCGTAACCCGGGGCTATTCAATGAAATGACGCTAATACCAGTGTTTGAGATTTATTTTTGCAGAATGCACGTTCTTTAAGCATAATAGCAAAACTGTTACAAGTCATAGGAATATGAAATGACAATTGAATAATGATTTAGCATGTATTACATCTGGGTTCATTATAATTGTGCCATACATCGCAGGTAAAACACTGTGCCAAGACACAGCGACAGAGGCATTAGTGTTACATTTGCGCTGCGCTGAGTTTAGTAAACCAGCTCCTGTGTTGTATCTGTATCTCACCACACTGTCACGCAAACAACATTCACAACAAGCTATTATTATTATTATTATTATTATTATTATTAGTAGTAGTTGTAGTAGTAGTATTATTAGTATTATTATTAATAATAATAATAATCAGTAACAACTAAATTACGGTTTGTTGAATGTACAATATGTACATCTTTTTCAGAATCATGATTGTCTCTGGTAGAAAGGCACCATGGTCAATAAGGCATGATAAAAAAACATGCCGCTGAAATATTTGCTTTCGCTTGAAACGTCTTCTAAACACCAGATGTCGCTCACACATTTCCTCCAAAGGAACAGTGTTTGTCTGACAAACACTTGAAGCTCTTTCAGCATGTTGTATTTCTTCAGCAATGATTTGACGTTGTAAGCACCAAATAAACCAATAGAACACGAACAACAGCACAGCCACAGCAAGTAAAGTATTCTCCATGTTAGGCATGATGGAAGTTTTTTCTAAAGAGAACTTAGAACTCTAATCTGGATGAAGCTTCAAGTGAACCAAACACATTTCAATTCACTTTAAAAGAAACTCAAGTTCGCTTGAATGTTTCTGGTGTGAAACAAACCAAAGCAAACATGAATAAAATAAGTTTGTTTGCAAATGAACCATGACTAGAATCACTTGCAAGTAGCGTCGTAACCAGACCTGACATTCTACCGAGGTCACACTCAGGTTTCAAGCTATAGCTGGCAGTATTTACATGACTGCCTGGTATTTACTATTCAACCTCCAAATCTATGTTACACAGCAAACCAACAGAGAAAATTAAAGAGTATTTTGCCCTCATAGCTAGTTATGGCCATGCATGCAAGTGAACTAGGTGTGAAAGACACTTCCTCCTTCCTGAAGACTGAAAAAATAATAAAATCCTATTTGTTCAATACTGTACTATATCAGGGAATAAGCAGGATATTGTAAATAATATAGCTATCAAATACAGTGCTGGAAACTAATGTGTAGATACACACACATAGAAGTACAGTTGCATGAAAATGACTGTCGGCTAAAAAAAAATAATATGTAGGGCTAAATCAATAATTTGTGAAGCAATACACCGTTTCTACATCTCCCTCAGCTCTCCTGCAACTAACAACAATCGATTCTGCCTGTAAGCAGGAGCTGTGATTGTGGTTTCTAAAAAAAATAAAAATAATTGCAACCCCCAGAAGGCGGAAAGGAGTGCAAATGCACCCCAAAAATGTACCATGTGCACTTTGAAGAAGGATTACTCCTGTTTCCGAATCAGACAAGGTTGAGCTTGGTATGAAAATCAAGCATATCCCGTGCTCTTCACAGTTGTGAAATATGTGCGATTTAAACACGCTGGGGTGCATTTGCACCCCTTGCCATTAATGAAGAGTTAATAGAGTTGGAATTGCAATATTCACAAAACACGCAAAATAATGAAATCTCTTCAGCCTTGAAAAAAGAAGGGAAATACTGGATTGAAGTCTATAAAATTAACTTAAGACACAACTTCAAATTTAGTACAGAGAGTAGAACAAGAGGGCACGCATGGAAGCTGAGTAAAAGTAAGTTTAGAACAGGAGTGTGACAGGAATGGCTGACTGGTCTGACGTCACGGCAGAAGAAGGGACAACAAAAACAAAAAGGTATGATGCAGTGGCGCGGGCGCCGTTTTATTTAAAGCAACCAAAAATAAAATAAATATTTAAACAAAAGAACACTTGCTCACAGAGCAAAATAAAAGGGTAAACAAAAACAAATCACGAACACAAAAGCCAAAATAAATAAACCATGAACCATACAGGTCAGGCTGGGCAGTCGCTGTCACTGTTCCTGTATGCTATGATTTAGTTTCGTTTTAAGTAACTCCGTCTCCTCTCACACACTCTCTCCTTCTGACACCCACCCTGAGTTGGAGATCTGCAGGCTTTTTATAACAGGTGACCATCTCCCGATTAGCAACAAATTAAATCACCTAATTAATTCGGGAGATGGCCACCTTCTGCACGAGTTTTAATTATTACTCCTGGCAGAGGACGAGCACCGATCTCGCCTCTGCCAGGACACGTTTTAAAAATAAACAAAAACAACATGGCGCTACGCCGTCATAAATACAATACAATAAAACATACGGCGCTCGCCGACAAATACAATAATACAATAAATCATAATAAACAAAAACAATACTCTGCACAGGGGCGGAGGGGGAGACCCCGATCTAAAAATAAATAAACAATGTACAAGGCTGCTCGCCCTGTTACATATCCCCCCCCTTGTGCGAAGTACACATGGCCCCAACGGCCACCTCCCCCCTCAGTCTCAATGTCCCGGAAGAGGGGGAAGCAAGTTGTTTCCGGGGGGTGGCCATGGTGGAATCTCCGGCACCCCCCAATTTTTCGTGGCCGGCAGCTCCCTCTTCCGGGGCTCCCTCCACACTCTCTCCTGCCGCGAAAGTGCGGCTGGGGGAGCTGGTCTCCTGACCTCCCCCCCTTTCTTGATGGCCGGCAGCTCCCCTCCGTGGGGCTCCGACCACATGACCTCTGGCCACGAAAGTGCGGCTGGGGGAGCTGGTCTCCTGACCTCCCCCCCTTTCTTGATGGCCGGCAGCTCCCCTCCGTGGGGCTCCGACCACAGTGTAGGGACCCCAGGTGAAGCAGGATCCCTGGCGACCCCAGGCGACGGCAGCGGACCCTCGGGAGGCGACGGCAGCGGACCCTCGGGAGGCGACGGCAGCGGACCCTCGGGAGGCGACAGCAGGACCGGCAGCAACCCTAGGAGATGCAAGGGAGACACAGGCGACCCTAGGCGATGCCGACGGCGGGAGGGGAGCCCCTGGCCATGAAGGCGGCAGCAGGAGCTCCACTTCTCCCAATGGTGGTGGTGGAGGTAGAGGTAGCTCCTGCTCCTCTCCTCCTGACGGTAAAGGTGGCAGGGGCTCCTCCTCTTCTGGCGGCCAAGGCTTCTCCCCTTCAGGCGGCCAAGGCGGCAGGGCTTCCTCCCCTTCAGGCGGCCAAGGCGGCAGGGCTTCCTCCCCTTCAGGCGGCCAAGGCGGCAGGGCTTCCTCCCCTTCAGGCGGCCAAGGCGGCAGGGCTTCCTCCCCTTCAGGCGGCCAAGGCGGCAGGGCTTCCTCCCCTTCAGGCGGCCAAGGCGGCAGGGCTTCCTCCCCTTCAGGCAGCCAAGGCGGCAGGGCTTCCTCCCCTTCAGGCGGCCAAGGCGGCAGGGCTTCCTCCCCCTCAAGCGGCCAAGGCGGCAGGGCTTCCTCCCCTTCAGGCGGCCAAGGCGGCAGGGGCTCCTCCCCTTCTGGCAGCGAAGGCGGCAGGGGCGCCTCCCCTTCTGGCTGCAACAGGGAAACCAGCAGGCATGTTCCCTCTGCTGGCGGTGGTGGTGGGAGCGACATGTCGTCCTCCCATGGAGACGGAGGTGGCACCAGCAGGTATTCTCCCTCTGCTGGTGGTGGGAGCGACACGTCGTCCTCCCAGGGCGGTGGAGGTGGAACCAGCAGGAATGCTCCCTCTGCTGGCGGAGGTGGGAGCGACTCACAGTCCTCCCAGGGCGGTGGAGGTGGAACCAGCAGGAATGCTCCCTCTGCTGGCGGTGGTGGGAGCGACTCACAGTCCTCCCATGGAGATGGAGGCGGCACCAGCAGGTATTCCCCCTCTGCTGGCAGGTACCTGGGCTGTGGACCTTCTGCCTTCCCCTTCTTGGGCCGTGGATGCACCGACTCCCCCCTCTTAGGTAGTGGACGCACCGACTCCCCCCTCTTGGGCCGTGGACGCACCGACTCCCCCCTCTTGGGCCGTGGACGCACCGACTCCCCCCTCTTGGGCGCAGGACGTTCGGGCTCCTCCCTTTTAGGCGCAGGACGTTCGGGCTCCTCCCTTTTAGGCGCAGGACGCTCGGGCTCCTCCCTTTTAGGCGCAGGACGTTCTCCTCCCTTTTAGGCGCAGGACGCTCGGGCTCCTCCCTTTTAGGCGCAGGACGCTTGGGCTCCTCCCTTTTAGGCGCAGGACGCTCATGCTCCTCCCTTTTAGGCGCAGGACATTCAGTCTCCCTCTCCAGGTCTCCTCTCTCAGGTGGTGGTGGGACCAGCAGGCACTCTCCCTCTGCTGGTGGGAATGGGCATAGCAGGCACCCCTCTGACAGGAGAGGGCAGTTGAGTGGAGAATGTCCCCGCTCACCGCAGATGGGGCACCAGCAGTCATGCATGACCGCCCGGAGGATGGCATCCCAGCTGCTCTCCCGCTTGGTGGCCGCGGCTGGTAGCTCCCGCTTCTGGGGTCTCCCCCGGGGTATCTGGTCCTGGCTCGCTTGGGCAGCCCACTCCTCTCGCTGGTATTGGGTGGGGCAGATGGCCACTGTGTGCCCAAACTCCCCACAACCAGGGCACCACTCCTCCACCACAACAACCCCTGGTGGCCGCTGTTGCAGCTCCTTTTGCTGCCTTCTGCAGCTCTTCCTCCTCTCTCCTCTCATCTTTCTTCCTCCTATCCTCCTCTTCACTCTCCTTTTCTCCACACAATCAAAAAACGAAAAAAAACGAAAAAGCTGCAGTACCCTACTTCTGCCTGCGTCCTGGAGGCGCTGCGATCCCACGCAGGACACCACGTGTGACAGGAATGGCTGACTGGTCTGACGTCACGGCAGAAGAAGGGACAACAAAAACAAAAAGGTATGATGCAGTGGCGCGGGCGCCGTTTTATTTAAAGCAACCAAAAATAAAATAAATATTTAAACAAAAGAACACTTGCTCACAGAGCAAAATAAAAGGGTAAACAAAAACAAATCACGAACACAAAAGCCAAAATAAATAAACCATGAACCATACAGGGCAGGCTGGGCAGTCGCTGTGACTGTTCCTGTATGCTATGATTTAGTTTCGTTTTACGTAACTCCGTCTCCTCTCACACAATCTCTCCTTCGGACAGCCACCCTGAGTTGGAGATCTGCAGGCTTTTTATAACAGGTGACCATCTCCCGATTAGCAACAAATTAAATCACCTAATTAATTCGGGAGATGGCCACCTTCTGCACGAGTTTTAATTATTACTCCTGGCAGAGGACGAGCACCGATCTCGCCTCTGCCAGGACACGTTTTAAAAATAAACAAAAACAATACTCTGCACAGGGGCGGAGGGGGAGACCCCGATCTAAAAATAAATAAACAATGTACAGGGCTGCTCGCCCTGTTACAAGGAGGTAGGAAGCACTTTTTACACAGAGTTAAATGTATGGACTAGCCTACCAGGAGAACAGGTAGCATCAAAAACACTAGGAACACATTTTAAAAAAACTACTAGATTTCTTATGTTCTTCTATTCTTATGAAAGACAGGGTTGGTAGTTTCCAATGTTTTATTTTCTAAGATTAAGTGTTTTAATACACAAATTCATCCTCAAACTTCTAGCTGCAACTGAAACTGTTTCTGGTTTTTTTTTTCAGCCTTACGATCTATCGTGACTTTTTTAATAACTGACATGTCCTGCTCTCCTCCAGTCAAAGTAATGGAAGTAATGGAGCTATTTGCATGAGTCTAAATGCTGATGTTCCGCTTGGAGCAGATAAGGTGGATCCTAACACCCCTCCAGCAAGAATGCAATAGTGACATAAATCCCATTCAAATAATTACATAGTAAGGTGACAATTCACTCAGTTAATAAAAAAAATAACAATACATCTGTTCACTTTAAAACCTTGAGGGTGTCTGGCCTGTCCAAACCTGACAGTGAATCTCAATCCCTGAATGTCTTGACAGAAGCGCGATGGCACCAGAGATAATGTTATTAAGGTCTACGGCTGGGTTACATTTTTTTTCTTCTAATAATAGAAACAAAAGCAATCTGAAGAGGAAGAAAAAAATCCTATTAGGAGAATTGACAATCCCCATCTGCAGAATGAATCATCTGTTATCTGGGAAATATGAAGAATTCGATGAAAATGTGAGCACTTTACTGGCAACAAAGAGATGCATTCAGTTCAATAGAAGTTTAATACAAAAAAAAAATTCCTGTGTATATTTCTGTTTTCATTAATATATGTAATATGTGTGTCTGACTGAATATGATGGGCATGGTCATAACTTACTAGGAGTCTGAAGATGTGAAGATGAGGCTTAATTAAAAGTGGCATTTCTTTATCTTTGTGTTATTGCTTAAAAAGAATGGGAGTGACTTTCAAAACTTACCAAAGTCAAGAACTAAATTGCTTTATAAGTCTTGTTTTAAATACTTCAGAATCCAATGCATTTACCACAGCACAACACGATGCAAAGGCTCTATGCTTATTAACTCCTATGTCTCTAGAAGGAGATCCATTACACAGTGCTTATAGAAAGTAGCTGCAGAAACTCTGAACATACTCGGAATCAATATTGTAAAACTAGCTATTTAGAAATCCTGTGCTCATACATTTAACCTACCTAATGTTGTAACATTTAAATAAACAAAAGTCATTTCACTTATAAACTGACTTGTCTGGTTTTATTTTTTAATGTTACAGTAAGTAAGCACTGATGTAGCGAGAGCATCTATTAAGCCAATGGTTTAAAATATGGAAAATAGCTATAACATGAACATAAAAAGGTATTTTTAATTATTAAGTTAATCTTGGTATTTTAATTATATTTATTTACATTAACTTTTACAAGTTACATACTTTTTCCTTTTAAGATACTACAATGGATTGATGTATTAATCTCAGTGTTTAACTTGATTTACCCTTGATAATTAGTTAATACATATACCTCACAATGATGATCTGGTGATCTCGCCAGCTTCAGTCCAGTCTGGGGTATAGATTCGTAGGTTAGCCTGGAATGAGGGTTGAGAGGTATGAGATGGTTTGTATTCCACATCTTGTATTTTGTCACAATACTGATTCTGATTTTGTAGAACAAGAGGGTCATGCAAAAAAAACTAAACAAAACAAGTTAAAATGGAACTGGACTGTGAACTTTAACCCTACCGCCTACATTTCTGGTATCTTCTATACATTCAGTGACTGGTTAAGTACTGTTGGGCATTGATAAATACAAAAAATGTTGACAGCCTGAAGCAAATAGCAATTCCATGATGCAGTTAAAAACGAATAAATAAATTTAAAAAAAAATGACACTTGAGCAATCTGGACAGAAAGAAGCAAGTTATACTAAGAAACCTGATTTGAGAACATTATTATTGACAAGCTTTTAGAAAGAATTGCTTTCCTACATAGATCTCCAGTCTCCCACCCCATGACTGAAAAAGCAGAAGTTTAACATTAACTTGGTTACCAGCACAGCAGAATGATGTACATTTTTATGGAACAAAATCAAGAAAATATAAATAAAAATGATTCAACTCACAGCCAAACAAGAGAATAAGAAATGGAGAATCAGTTTTCTATTATAACATTAGGTTACCTAAGTACACCCCCATCTTAGGACAGAGCTACCATGGTAGCCCAGGTGTTAAAAAGTGGCCCTCCTGTCATGTAGCAGTCATGTACTAATAGTTTTCCTATTGCAGTAGTTGCACTGCTGACTGCATTTTCTAATATATTTGGTGTTGGGTTGTATTGTTGTATTTCTGACCCTGAAGTAATTGAAGTCAGTATTCATGGTCACATGACACTCCAGAACAATCAGTGCAATGCATGCTGGTTCCACACCATACTCATAATGTAATAGCAGTTGTTTCTGTTATTTTGTTTCTGCAAATGGGACAGCCATCTTGTGGTTTTGATCCATATGGAAAGATAGTACTGGGGTATGGAAGCCCTGATGCACGAGTTTTTAACAATAAAACAAAGATGTAAATAAACACAAAACACTGGTACAAACAAAAACAGCACAGTGGCCAAAACAAACAGACAAACAGACATGGAATAAAACAAGTATCATGCTAGTTTTAGACTAGTATCAATTGTTGTATATCTGGTTTCTTTTGCTTTACCTCCCGACTCTTGTTCCGCCTCTCAACACACTCGCCGCATTCAGCCAAAGCTGCTTGTTTTTATATTATGGCCGAGGGATTAACTGGCTATCAACTACCTAGTTTACCCCTCTGCCACATTCTGCACAGGGTTTCTCATATGCATGGTCAACAGCCAGTTTATCAATAAGCACTCGCTGTTGACCACGCATTCTCACAATTTTATCTGAATGGGGCATTTTAACCTCATCCAGGCTGTCAACAATAATAACAAAACATTGTTTTTATACACACTAAACCATACATCAAAATAGTAATAACCCAACACAAATACAAAATAATACATACAGACATGGGTGGGGTGTACCCTGTCACAATCCACCATATCTAATTTAATACCAACCCACTCAATGCTTGATAACACTGAAGACACAGAAGAGACTTCTAGTCAAAGCATTTATTTTAGTATTTCTAAATGTGTGATGAACCTGGGCATTCCATTCTAGTTTATTTCAGCTTGCATGCATTGTGCAATGTGAGTTTAGATTACAATTTGCCATTCTAGAAATCTAGGGTTGTATACACATCAAGCAACGCAGTCTTCCTAGATAGTTTTGAATCTGGAAAGTGAATTTGATTGTTCTCAATCCCGAACTTTTCTTATCTTTTTAGAAAATGTATGATGATAAATGTCCAGAAAAACGTACAGTTCCAAAATGTTACTACATTGACTTTGAAATTTCAACTTGAAACATTTGGTTACAATGTTGCACCGAACACATTCACAAACATACTTGCTAATAAAATATACCGATTATTGAATAAATTCTTTCAACATCCTTTTTTTAGAGTGTGGCGGAGTGTCCCGCCCCTATGTATTATTATTTGTATTTTTGTTTGCGGCGCGGATAAAAGCGCCGCGTCTTTTATTATTATATTTAAAAACCCTGTGGGGATGCATGGCTGATCAGCTACTGATTATTTAACTAGCTGACAGTCATGCATCCTTACCAAACGCGTGCAGACTCTGGCCGAGGGATAATAAGATAATTACCAACTAGTTAATCCCTCGGCCAGAGTATATAAACCTGCAGCTCTCTGCACTCGGGGTTGAGTGTAGGAGAGTATGGGAGAGCGGAGAGAGAAAGAGCACGAGGAGAATAAGACGTAATTAACAATTGCTAAAACGTGCTGGATTAGCCAGCACAACACTTACTTGTTTGTTTGTTTATTCGTTTGGCCCTTGTGCCTTTTTGTTTTGTTTAAATCTTTTGTTTGTTAATAAATACGCTGAGTGCTATTGCACTCAGCTTCACCCGCCCATCCACTGTTTGGTTTCAGTTACTTCCTGGTCCGTGACGTCACCACACCTCACCACTGCGAGCCAGACTGTCACATAGAGCTACTGGAATGATTTAATTTTGTGAGCAGACCAGGTTCTTAATTTGTAGTATTTCATTATATTCTAACCAGCTAAGAAATTGACCTTAGTTAGAACTCAGTTGTTACAAGAAAGCCAGTGTCAGCTGGAGCAGAGGAGGCTGTGAGGAGGCTCAGTTTTAATATATAAGTTTCAAACTGTTCCATTGACTTGTTCCACCTGTGCAACATAGAACAACAACCTTCACGCCCTGTGCTGGTTCTATGGGGGAGCAATGTGTTATATAAGCAAAACACAGAGGCTGCTTAGAGTTTGAACTGGGAGGAACCCTGGGTTTGATCCTGTGGGCAATTGGCATTCTTCCCGCATTGCACCCAGATTGCTTTAAATTGGAATGACAAGCTTGTTTTAAACAATCACACATTATTTAGATAATATGAATAGGGTGCACGTTTAATCGTTTAACTAAATAGCCCATTAACAGTCATTTTGTCTTAATAAATCAGAACCATCACATGCACATTGCACTGTAATCTGAATAACTGCAGTCTATTGTTGTTACACCTATTTCAAGTGATTGTAACTAACAGAATAACTCTATACATCTTTTGAATACTAAGCATGTATTTTTATTTTAAAACATGACAATAAAGGCCGCTACACACCAGACGTGATGCGATTTTTCATCAGATGACAAGATACTTTCGTAGCGACGGATCATACACACCTGAAGCGACACAGACACAATGCGACAGAGTTGAAAACTGCCAGATCTCAAAAAGTATAACAACTTGAGGATCACGTGACCTCTTGGCCAGAATACGCTGTCTGTTTTGACTCCAAATTAAATCCATCCGTTTAAATTAAGCATCCCTGACTGCAAAATTCGACGTCTGAATATGTCTAAACTGCAAGGGAAGAAGGGGAGAGAGGAGGAGGAATACAAATCTCCTGTTAAGATGAAATCAAAGGCTACTCTCTCCGTGACAGAGGAGGCCTTGAACGCCGCCATTACAACGGCGCTGCTCCAACAGCAACAGAACCTGCAAGCGATGATAAAGCAGACAATAGAAGGCTCACTCTCAGGGGAAATAAAATCCTTAAATGAGGCTATGACAGAACTAAAACTGGAGTTCAGTAAGCAGGCTGCTCTTTTTCAAGACTTAAATCGCAAATACGACAATGTACAGGCCAATATGCGCTCACTCAAACGGGAGGTAACTCACAATGTGCAAGGATTAGAAGCGCTCCGTAATAAGTTGGCAGAATTCGAAGACAGAAATCGAAGGAATAACTTGCGACTGGTTGGGCTCCCAGAAAGTGCAGAAGGTACAACTCTGATCCTGTTTCTACAGCATAACATTCCAAGGTGGATACCAGCACTGAAGGACTATGTTATTGAAATAGAACGTGCCCACCGCATATACACTAACAAGGATTCAGATCAGAGACGCCCACGTACTCTAATCTTTCGTCTCCTAGTACGCTACACCGACAGGCAAAAAATTCTGCAAGGGGCGAGAAAGCTCGGTGCTGAGATGAAACATGGATCGGCACCCCACCTGATTTTTCCAAATTACAGCAACAACACCACGCAGAAAAGAAGAGCCTTTGCCCCGGTGCGGAAAGCAATGCATGCCAAGGGGCTACAATCCTTTCTGATCTACCCGGTGGCTCTCAAAGTCAACAGACAAGGCAGGCCCTATGTTTTTCAATTCGTGAAAGAAGCAGAGGATTTTTTGGCGCACATGGAGACCTCTGAAGATTCAATGCCCATGGCAAGTTCTACTGACCTGACCAGCGATTGTTATCACAGCAGAAGGCTTGATTTTAAAGTGTTGTCTGTCGACGATGCACTGGAACATACCTCGGTGAAGTGAACTTTACGCGTACTTACTTTGATTTGATGGATCTACAGTAACGGTATTTTCTGTCTGATTTCTTTGGTAAAATACTTCACGGCTCGTAAAAAAATTGTGTTGTTGTCTCAACCAGAGAGTAAGGCTAGCTGCATTTTCTCTTGAGGTTGAGCTTGTTAACGATTGTAGAATATCTGTCAATATTTTTTTCTGTTGGTGTGTTTGTTTTGTTTCTTTGCTCAGAGCTTGCACAATCAGCCTTGTTTTCTATGTATTCAGTGTCACTCTTCACTCTCATGCTTATGTAACTGCTCTACTTTGCATAGGGATATGCCCTATGTTTATACTTGGTACTGGGATATTTTCCGAGATAATGACTAATATTAATATTATAACGTGGAATGTGCAAGGTCTTAACTCCCCTATAAAACGCACAAAATGTCTTGAATTTCTCCGTCGCAAAAAAGTTTCAATAGCCCTAATCCAAGAGACCCATCTAAAAGTTACTGATCGTTTTCAGAATAAATTCTTTCGAATAGCAGCCTATTCTTGTGCGCCAAATAAAACCAAAGGTGTTTTGGTGCTTGTAGACAGGAAACTGCATATAACCATAGAAGGTTCTGGAAGTGATGATGCAGGTCGTTTTGTTTATTTACGTGTTACTCTTAATAATACAAAAGTGTGTTTCTCCACTATGTATGCTCCTACTGAGTATGACAAACAATTCCTAATACTGCTGACACGCTGTTGGACATAGCTGGATACCAGCTGGTGGTAGGTGGTGATTTTAATGCGGTCTAATGTTCAGTTAGATAGATCCAGTAAAGCTGCACAATCCTCAGGCTTGAAAAACACACCCTCGTGGGATTTAAACAATTTTATACACGAGTTGAATGTTAAAGATGCATGGCGCATACACCACCCTAATGAAAAGGATTACACGTTTTTTTCATCTATACATAAAACGTATTCTCGTATTGATTATCTATTTGTTTCCCCCGCTTTCTTAAAGTGCATTTCCGTTACGGAACTTTTTGACCACTAGATGGCGCTTTGACACAACTTTACTTAGGAACATAGCATTCATAGAGCAGCTTAATATCAGGTTAAAATGATTTCTGCAGTTTAATTCAGGTTCGGCCGCTAATCCACAAATTTTATGGGAGGTGATGAAATGTTTCTTAAGAGGAAATTGCACTGCCTTTGCCTCACATTTGAATTCGTCTAGGAATAAAAAAATATCTGCATTAGAGAAACAAATTATGGTAATTGAAAATGAACAAAAACTCAAGTTCTCTGATAAAGCAACAGGAAGCTTGTCATTACTCAGAAAGGAACTCAATACGTTATTGATAGCCAGAGCAGAATTCATAATGCACCGCATTAGACAAAAATATTATTTGGAAGGCGATAAAGCAAGCAAGCTCGTTGCTTCAAAACTGAAAAATAATGACTCTAGCCACTATTTCAGCTATTGAAACAGAATCAGGGTTAATCTCTTCAGATCCCAAAATAATTAGTGACACTTTTAGAACTTATTACTCTCGACTGTACAGCTTTGAATGCAATATGGAGGACACTGCTTTTGCAGCTTTCATGGAAGACCTAAACTTGCTATAACTCTCCAATGAACAAAGTCTATATATGGACTCTCCTCTCACGCTTGAAGAATTTAAAGTAGCCCTTTTATCTATGCAAAAAAATAAAGCTCCAGGGCTGGATGGACTTCCACCTGAACTCCTGGTGGTAATTTGGGACACGGTCGGCCCCCTCATTAGAGACTCATTTAATTACGCTCTGAAAACAGGCTCGTTCCACAGAGACCAGAAGACAGCATTGATATCTCTCCTAATTAAAAAAGGTAAAGACCCTCTAGAAACCGCATTGTACCGGCCCATAAGCCTCATTAACACTGATTTTAAATTATATGCCAAAGCTCTGACTGCAAGATTAGAAACTGTTGTAGGCACTCTGATTGGTTTTGATCAAACTGGATTTCTGAAAGGCCGTTTGGCCTCAGATAACATTAGACTTTTACTCCACATAGTTGCCGCTGCTGAATCTGATCATGAACCTTCTGCTGTGTTTTCTTTGGATGCCGAGAAGGCTTTTGATCGAGTAGAATGGGATTACTTATGGGCAGTTTTTTAAAACATTATACAACACTCCCATGGCAGTGGTTCAAACTGGGGATCGACGTACTCGTCCATTCCCTCTAGAGAGAGGGACTAGGCGGGTGCCCACTGTCCCCTCTTCTGTTTGCTCTCTCACTTGAACCCTTAGCACAAGCCATCAGGAAAGAGTCTACAATATCTCCAATAAACATCAAATGGACAAAACATCATATCTCACTTTATGCAGATGACATTTTGTTGTACCTCTCTGACGTTCCAAATTCAATTCCTCAAATTTGTTTTGTCATTTTGGAAGATTGTCTGGCTACAAAATTAACTGGTCCAAATCTGCACTTTTGCCTCTGAACCCAGCAGCCAGAAGCTTGGCATTACCCTCCTCCTTACCTTTAAATTGGAATAGAACTGGATTTACTTACCTGGGCATAGACATTGCCCCTAACCTTTCACAAATCTGTAAAAGTAACTACTCCAAGCTCAAACAGAAAATAAGTGCAGACTTACAGAGATGGTCCTCACTCCAACTCTATACAAGGGAAAATTTCTATAGTTAAAAGGAATGTCCTACCTTGTCTAAACTTTTTGTTTTTTATGCTTCCTATCCCACCCCCTTCAAAAAACTTTTTTGAGGAAATTAACTCAATGTTAACCAGGTTCATATTGGGAGGTAGACGGCCTCGTATTCGTCTCACTATTCTTCAGCTTGGAGGTTTGTCTCTTCCTAATATGAAGCTGTACTATTGGGCTTTTCAGATGAAGGCATTGAAAACCTGGTTGCACTATAATTCCTTAGTACCGTGGAGACAGATAGAGGAAAGATTAGTGAAGCCACATAGATTGCAAGATCTGCCCTACTCTGGCATTAAGCTTAAAACAGCTACCTTTAGATTTGGTCCTATCATATCTAACTCATTAAGAATATGGTCTACCATAGAGAAACATATTGGGTATTCCTGTTCTTTCTCTAAATCATCTCCGGTTTGGAATAATTATAAATTGTTAACGAATCATCAGCCTTTTGTTTACACAGCCTGGTCCACTAGGGGTATTCACACTCTTTAATGATATTTTTAATGACACTGGCCTTCGCACATTCCAGGATATTAAAGACAACTACTCCCTCCAAGGTTCTTCATACTTTATGTATTTATGACTTAGGTCAGCACTGCGAGCATATGGAGTGCCATGAAATATAGAGCTTTCCTCGCATCCCATGGCAACGTGGTTAAAGTAAGATCAACCTTCACGTGGTATTGTGTCCATAATCTATGACCGTCTTATATCCCAAAAATGTAATATCCTTGGGGCTTGGAAGTTATGGGAGCAGGAACTGAGGGACATAGGATGTTCTCCCGACTGGATCACAATATGGGAAAATACTTTTATGTCCTCTAAAAACCCAGCGCATCAATTTATACATTTTAAGGTTATCCATAGGGCCTATGCCACCCCACTCAGGCGCTACCAAATGAAACGTATCTCAGACCCCTCCTGCACAAACTGTGGGTCTGGTACAGTTGGTAACATGCTGCATATGTTTTGGGAGTGTCCTGTAATAGCTAGGCTTTGGTCCCATGCATGCAGTACACTGGCTCACATTCTAGAATCTGACATACACACTGTCCTATCCTTGCTACTTTTAAATGATGACTCTTCTCTTTCTCTCACCAAAAAAAGCTATAGTCTGTTCCTGGGTCTCCTAATGCTACACCACAGCAGATGTGGTTGGGCATGTTTTGGGACATTGTGAGGTTGGAATACACTACAGCTCACATTAACAAATCTAGTGCTTCCACACTTCATGCTTGGGGTCTGACCCTCTCTGCACTTTCCAACATCTCAATGGCATAATTTTAGTATGGTACTTTTGTTTACCTTTTTTTATATAATTATATGTGTGTATGTAGGCATATATATATATATATATATATATATATATATATATATATATATATTGTAATAGAATCGCACTCACCGCGGTTCGTTGCCCCTTTAAAAAACACTGACCCAACACAGAAATTGATTTTTGAAGCGCGGTTGGGCTATTTTTAATGAAACAAAAACAAAATAAACAAAACAAACACCTAGCTCTCTTTGAGCACTAACTAAAACAAAACAGGAACCTAAACTAAACAGGACAGCTAAGCTGTTTACCTGCATCAAAAACAAACAAAACAGCACACACACAACAAAAAGGCTTCACTCTACCTTTTTCTTTTCTTTTTTTTTTTTTTTTAAATTACAGCTGTACCAGCACAGTCTGGCTTCTACCCTCTTCAGCAGCCGCCCAGAGCGGGCTGACTGCTCTCCTTTTAAACCCTGCACCTGGCTCTAATTTTCAATAATAGCCAGGTGCAGGTACTGATTAAACAATAAAACAATTAAACAAAAACAATTAAACAATTAAACAAAACAAAAGTGTGCCTTCCGCACATGTTTTTTCTGCAGAGAGGTTTGAACCCCCCCCCCCGCCATCTCACAATATATATATATATATATATATATATATATATATATATATATATATATATATGCATGTGTATGCATGTATGTATGTATGTATGTATATGTGTGTGTGTGTATATATATATATATATATATATATATATATATATATATATATATATGTATATATATTTTCTTTTTGATTATTTTAAATCGCAAATCCAATGTATATAGTTCATTTTATGTTATGTTTTGTTTTGCTTTCTTTGTAACTGTACGGATTCTCTCAGGATCTTTTGTATAAGCTGTTTTGATGGAAAATAAAAACAATTGATCACAAAAAAAGTATAACAACTTGCTATTGACAAAACTAAGATCAAGACTGGTACATATTCATCAACATGATGTGGAAATTACGAGCATCTTCTGTGATGGTGTTTCAACTTATATGGCAATAAATCATACATACCAGTTCCTTTGAAATGGATTCCCATATATTATCTTTCATCTCTGTATCTTTATAATTGCAATGATCTTTGTGATAAAGCTCTGGGTATTTTTCCACGGCAAGTACTATTTTTTCCTCTGTCATTTTGGATACTGCTTCACACTGGTGAACCCCGCGCATTGAAGCTGTTCTCTGATTGCTCAATGCCCTAGTTGTCGCATAAAGAAATCCTATTTATTTTGTTTAACTCCAGTGTCGCCTGTCGTATTGCCTGTGGTGTGAAATATACTTATGGAAAGTATAGGTTTTAATCTAAAGTAGTACCACATATCATGTTTTAAAATGTTATAACTTGAAAACTGCACATTTGAGATGAATAGAAGTGCAAAACAGGTAAGATTCATGGACTTATTTTGTTAGCTACAATTACTTTAATAATAATTGTAGGTGTAATGTTTGGATAGTTAAATGTAACACTACTTGTACACCTCCACTCGAGATCTCCAGGCCCCTGTCTAGTATGGACTGCCAGATAATAACTCAGGCTAACCAGTGCTGATAGGGTATGGATCTTAGTGCCACACAATCTATTTGACGTGTTTTGTTCATTTATCTTGTTCTGTTATCACTTAAAGTGTGTGCATGGCAATCAAGAGGGCCAAAACAACACTTGATATTTATGACCACAAGTCCCACATCTCTGAGAATAGTTGTGTGTGTGTTCAGTTTAACTGGGTCTTTCTGGAGTTCAATGGACATATTGGATAAATAAAAGCCCCAGTGATATGACCTTGAGTGATCGAGGCGTGACATTCAGCAGGGCTGTTGTTTACTAATAAATCAGTCATGGCTCAGGCTGGTGAGAGGGAGAGTGTCTGTAATACATCTCTCAGATAACTCATAAACTGAGAGCCTTCCAGTATTAACATGGAGCTCATGTGGATTACGAGGGACCCTATTCCAGCACTGACTTTCAGCCTGGAAAACACAGTTAACCATGACAAGGCTTCATTGGAAATGCTGCAGGGATGGCTTTTGATAGCAGTGCAATTTGATAGTAATACTGGAATAACTGAGAAAATACCAAAATGTACCCAAAGCCAAACTGACAAAAGCAAATGTTAGAAATCTGGCACATGTGGATTCTCAAGAACAAGAATACATGATGCCAAAGGTTCCCCATGCAGGATTCTTTAAAATGGGTAGTGGCCAACCGGCTTGGGTCTACGGAAGTGGTTGCTCTCAAAGAAAAAAGCAACAAAAAGATGATGGATACAGCAATTAAATAGAATTGAATACCAAACTCAATATATCTTGCAAGTTTACATTTATAAAGAAGACCAAACACTAACATGTCCAAGTACTGCACTTTGTAGTGCAGCATTTAGATAATCTGAAGAAATGTTATCTGAATTGTTAAAAACACAGTTAAAAGCAAAAGGCTTTTTTAATATTTTACATTGTTTCAGTAAAATACTGTGAAAATGAAGCTGTTTTGAAGCATAATGGTACAGAAAAGAGAACAGTTCAAACTGAGAACAGTACTGCATTGTTTACTTGCAAACTAAAAATAAAACCATTTAAATTGATTTAAATGGAAGTTACAGTCACTGCAATTCAATCTGACCTTGTAAGGGAATGTGAGTTTGAATGCTTCCAAGGCCACCTGGCTGTGTGGGTTTCTGACGGTTTCCTCTGTCTAATCCATTTATTTAATTTTGTTATTGTAGATACCCTTGATATAGTTTAATTTGATGCTTTACCAGTGAATGTCTCCTGACTTACAGTACATAAGTATTGGTAAATATGCTGTATTTTATCACAGATAAAAGAAACAAAGCCAACATTTCCAATGTTACCAACCCTCTGTCCAATACTGTAGCGCGTCAAGGGTGGTACCCCCTCTAGTGTTTACAGTTGGGCGGTTGGAGGAGTACATCCAGCAGTCTGGGAGCGCCACATTCATAACAGGGATCTATCATAGGGAACATCTGGTAAAAAGAAAACATCCTACATCCCGATAACAATGGTACACACTGTCAGGTGTGGCAGAAATGCCTGGGTTATGCATTCTGTGGAGTAGTGGTTAGGGCTCTGGACTCTTGACCGGAGGGTTGTGGGTTCAATCCCCAGTGGGGGACACTGCTGTTGTACCCTTGAGCAAGGTACTTTACCTAGATTGCTCCAGTAAAAACCCAACTGTATAAATGGGTAATTGTATGTAAAAATAATGTGATATCTGTATAATGTGAAATAATGTATAATGTGATATCTTGTAACAATTGTAAGTCGCCCTGGATAAGGGTGTCTGCTAAGAAATAAATAATAATAATAATAATAATTCTCAAGGGCTGGGCTGAACAGTTACTGTGTTTTGGATTGCTATTGTTTCATTAATCTAAATGTATAATAATATGCTGTCCAGTTTGAACATATTTTCATGAAAACATATATTATACATTCTCTTACTTGGAAAATGGATAGTCTATAAAAATATATAGTCATTTGTATAAAACATTTACCAGGGCATATATTCAGATTATATATATATATATATATATATATATATATATATATATATATATATATATATATATAAAAAAATACATATATTCAGATTATCTACTGGTAAATGTATATAATATTTTATGAAATGTCCAGTTTGAACACATTTTCATGAAAAGACACAAAGTGAAACTGGCAGAAACAGTAAAAAACTGTTTGGCTTAATTTCTACATTTTTCTTACTTGGATAATATATGAAAATATGTAGTAATTTGTATAAAACAGTCACCAAATGAGACATATATTTAGATTATAAAAAAACATGTCTTTAAATTATAAAAAACCCCATATATTTAGATTATAAAAACATATATGGAGAGCACTGTATGTTACATATACTAACACATGAAATCACTTATATGAAAAATACTATAAAATCAGCCCAATTGTATAACCAATCTGCATAAACATATATGTATACACACACACACACACACACACACAAAAAAAAGAAAAATTAGGCATGTAAGTATAACATGTATTGTTTTTAATATGTCAAAGATAAGTTCTTTCCGTATGGGAGTTGAGTCCCTGTTTGTGTTCTGTGGTTATTGGACTGTCACTAGTCCAAGCACATGGGAGTGGGGGCTGAGCAGATGGGTGTGGGTTAGCAATTGTTTTGGAATCCGACAATGGTATTATTTGTCGGAAGGGGGGTTACAAATATAGCAAGGCGTCCCAAGTTAGCGGGAGAGTGAATTACCAAGCAATTGCTGCAGTGTGATGCCCAGGAGTATTAGAGTAAGAATCTAAGCACTCCTGCCAGCAGTAAACCTTGTGAAAATAAAGGCCCAAGTGTGGGCAGAAAGCTGTCCTATCTCGTCCTTCTCCCTGCACGATATACACCCACACCTCGTTATATCGGCTCTCACTATACTGCGGATTCGGATATATCACGGTCCTGGAGTTGGCTCCCCATTTTTACTGTCTAACTGCGCATGCCTTAGCTGCACTGTACATAGACAATGTCACTTAGAATTACTGTTCATTTTATTTCGTACTGCACACCACAAACAAAAATATACAAAACAATTAAAAACAAAGCATTACTATCGTATTGTTATCATATACATACGCATTGCACAATAACACAAAGCAAATTAAATATCTACTTGCTGAAGCGGTTTTTATTTTAGTTAACAAGGTGTTCACGTGTGGCAGCAATGCACTAGCCAAAGTCACAGGGCAGTAACGTCAGCTCCCTAGCAACAAGCCTCCTATGTTGGGAATGGATTCTTTCAATGCAGCGGGTTTGGGCATTTGAGAAAGGAGAGAAAGATTCATGAGAAGCAATTACCCTCCGCAGTACGAATTAAAACAGTGTGCTGCTTTTTATACGAACAATGAGAAAAAGCGGGTTGCGTAAAGAATTTATATTGAACCCTGATGCCCCTGATAAAACGAGGAAGTGGTTGTACAGTACTAATTGTTTTTCTATGTGTTTCTCGCTATATTGCGGCCCTCGATATATAGCGGATTTGTATTGGACCCTGACACCTACGATATATCGAGTGGGTGGTGTATTACAATGCACATACAGACACATTAACAATACCAGATGCTATAAGCAAACATGAATATTGGGAACTTACTCTGCTAGGCAGAAAAAAATACATATCACCATCAACTTGGTGCTTTGTTGTTGTTATTTTTACAAGCTCTTGACTTAATGATATAGTAAGCTGTTCCTTGGTTGAATTTCATAATAGATGTGTGGAATTTCTGGATGGTGATTAATCAGTGTGACACCACAGACATCCCTGTTTTGCATGCAGTTATTTAGAAACAGCAGTCTATAGAAAGCAATGGAAATGTCCGGCCATTGTTAATGAAGGTTAAACACTGACAGTCACGTTGTATTGCTGTGTTATTGATGACTGCATTGTTACAGTAATTCCATGGTATGTACAGTATGCAGTCCAGCAGCAGCCCCATCACTCATCCTCATTGCAATCCTGCTCCACATCATTATAACTGACTTCATTGTCAAGTAAAGGAACATAGAAACCATGACCTATGCCATGAACATTGTCCTATGTTGCTGTCCTATGGTGCACTTACCTGCAGTACATCAATTGAAGTATGGCCTTTGGTGCAGTAGGTTACCTGGTTCCCCTGGTCACTTTTCAGACCATTCATACAAAACTCAAACACCAGCCTTTCATTTCAAGCCTAACATCTTTATAAAAAAAAAAAAAAAAAAGATATTTTTAATTATTTTCTCATACAATTACAGTTAAGGATTTGCCAAAACTCCAGTACATGTTGTCCTATGTATAGTTGACATCATCAACAATCATTTTTTTGTGATGTATATACATTGTGTCTTATTATAACAGAATTAATTTGCTCTGTTTGAGTTTTGCAGGCCACTTGCCCAAACTGAATAATATCTCTTATAATTGACACTACACACAATGTATTAACTATATAAAGGGATTTGACAGTACATTCGATACACCTGCCATCACACTGTCAAAAGGGACAGAATTCAAATGTGGTATATGTGGCATTTCTTCAATTTCTTCAATGAGTGATGCCCTTATTCCATTAGGGAAATTGAGAGAATCTGCAGCTAAGTTAATTTCCAGTAATGGGAATAGGCTGGCCGATGCTCAGGCAGGTATGCAGGACTCACACAAGTTATGTTTTAGGCACACAAAATAGAAAACAAGAGTCACCTTGACAGGTACTTGAGTTCTTGGTATCAGCGCTTGAGTCGATACCAGTTTTTGTCCTTACCTCAAAAGTTAATTGCAAACATTTTCACATGCTTGATTGGCAAAAAACACTCAATACACACAGTTATCAATATGGAGGACTCCTGCCCTGCTATAGGCCCCTAAAGAGTAATCACTTTCAGACTGTTATTTGTGAAAGTGACTTGCTCAGGGTCACACAGTGAGTCAGTGAGTGAGCTGGGATTTGAACCAAGGATCTCCAGGTTACAAGCCCTTTTCTTTAACCACTGGACCACACAGCCTCCACTCCAAATCTACTTTGTTTTTGTTAACCATCTCTTCAGTTAAAAAACATAATTGAGATGATGCACTCATTTCATTTGTTAAGAGAAAGCTGATTATGGGATTAAGGGGACATTTTCAAATTAGAATTAGAAAATGAAAGGGAGAGGTAACTGAGGGAAAAAAATTATGGTGAAGGGAAGAAGTATCTCCAGTTATTAGCTATTGTTGACTTTTAATTAAAAAAATCTGTCATTGAGATTGAAAGGAGAGTGTAAACTTTGTAGTCTTTGCACACTATATCAACATCTAGATGAATCTGACAGTGCTCACCTGGATATAGAGATGCTGTATGAGCTGACACATTGATGTTTCCACCTCAACTTTAAAACATATAAAAACAAAATGAACATTTACGCATACAATTTAGCAGACTCAAATTTAAATCAACCGAAGATATCAATGTATATGGTCACTGCACAGGGACAAACAGCCTTCCATTCCAAGAGGTCAAAATGTGATGGATCTGAGAAGCTTTTTATATATTTATTTATTTTCAGCAGGTTTGATCGAAGTAAAGCATAATAGAAGCAAAACTTGTGTGCTTTAATGTGAACTTTGCAGCATATGGTATCTTCTTTATTAAACTGCAGCAGGGCAAAGGTTTTGCTGCACATGCAGTATTTGTGCTGTGGCCTTATTAAAATATGAATGTTTAGTCGTAATCCAGCTCTCATAGCAGGATACATAGATAAGCACAAGGCTGGTGTCCCAGCAGATGCTAGCTGGCTCTTGGCAGGACAGGGGCATATTTAATACATGTTTTGACCAAGAAAAGTCTGAAAAAATGATTACAAACTCATTTTAATCAGAAATACGTTTTTGTTACATAAAGCAACACCTGCTTACAGTGCATTATTGAGTGCAAGGTTTTATTATGCAAAACAATATTGATAATAAAGCTGTGCTTGTCAGTTTATTGAAGGATAAAGAACTGTGTAATCCACCAATAGAAACAACCATTGTAATAATAGGGCCCCAGTGGCTCATTCAGCTTAGAGTAGCTCATTGTTTGTGCTGGGAGCCCACAGTGAGCATTGGATTGCACTGTGCTTCCACAGCTTGAGGTGGAAAACCAGTCTGGCTTAGTTCAGGTGACCCAGGAGTACAGAGGAATGTTTCCCAAATTGGGCAGAGCAGGGTTCAAGCACTGGGTAACATCCCTTCGGTAAAATGTGACCTGTTTATGTGCATTCCTCCTGATCGGTAAGTTGGTTGCAGCAATATAACAACATTCAAACTGAGTAGAAAAAAAAAACTTTGTAGAAAAAAATATATATCCTCTGACAAAATCGTTCAGGTCATAAGATGTAATAATAATGATTTGAGAAACGCCTTGTACCAGGATATCAGACCACAATGTTGTTCTCACATACATCTCTGCACCAGTGCTCTTTGTTATATTGTATCACCCGCCCCTAACGCTGCTTTCTTTTCTAAAGATTTGACATGAATTACCCTTTAATGAGTCTCTTACTTTACATAAGACATTGTCGTAGTTAGAGGGGATGTTTAGGGGTACTTGCACAATGGTCAGATGATGAGAATCAGACCTGTCAAAAAAGATTAGAATATTGTTTGTGATTCTAAAAGAGATATGGCATTGTTTTGGAAGCTTTTTAGCATCACAAAGAAAAATAAATATTTATATACTGGTATATTATTGAATCTTTCCAACTGCCTGTCTTTGTTCTCATAAGAAGAATTTTCAATTTACATTCAGTGTTCCTTAAAATATAACTCTCATTAACTTCACTTGCTAACATGGATTGTAAGCATCTTTGACCATCACCATGTCTACAGTTGTAAAGCACAGAGGTAGAATGAGACTTCTTCTACACTGCAATGATAACAGACCCATGTTAGTATACATCTGATGAGTTGAACCACCACAGAACAAGGCAAACCTGCAAAGTATCATACAGTATATTTTTTATAATTTTGCTAATACGTTCATCAAAAGTAAGATTGTGGTCCAGCCATAAGCCAAGGTATTTAAAGGCATTAATAACCTTAAATGAAATACCTCACCTCAAGAGCCTTTTTGTTCTTTAAAATGACTGTGGCTAACAAAATACTCCCATAAATCTTACCTGTTTTGTACTTCCATTAGGTACGCAGGTCTCAAATGTGCAGTTTTGAAAGAAACATGTAGCAAAAGAAAAACATAATATCTGTTAATACTGCTCTGCTTTTTTTTTTTTTACAGGAAATATGTTATACTTGCACTTCCTGGGTCAATTTATCTCTGTTACCTCAGCAGTGTCTTCTGGGTCATGTTACTGGCTGAAAGCATGTCGGTCAATAGGAGAAGCCGCTGATTGGTTATTGACACGGAAGCCGTTGAAGGGGTGGGGACAGTTTGACCCTCCAGGTAAAAAGTAACCAAGCAAGTGAAACACCTACTCAGAGCAGAGTAATACCGGATATCATAGTTTAAAATAAAATTAAATAAATGTTTACAACACTAACAAGTGTTTCTTTCAAAACTAGATATTTGAGACACATAACAAATGCAAGTGCACAAACAGATTTATGGAATTATTGTTAAGTTCTAAAAAGTGATTTCTTTTACACCAACTTTTACTCTGATTAAAACCTAAAGTGACTATTATTGCGATTCACCTGTGCACACCATTTCATCAAGTTAATCACTGTTATCATTTTCTATCAGTTCAAGTTCATGGGTGTGCAATATTTGTGTTTTCCCAGTATTTTTTCTTTTTATTGTTAACATCCTGACAATCTTTTACACTTATAACTTTAAAGACTGTTTCAAAATTATTTTCAAAATGGCCGTAAATACTATCTTAGAGAGGTCACTCGCTACAATACTTCACATTGTTATTTGGAATAGAATAGAATGAAAGTGAAACACTCACTCAGATAGCAGGTTACAGGCCAGCCTTTCCAAAGACATTCTGTCTGTTTTATTTCTGGGAGAATTCTGATGCAATCGGGAAATATCTGTCTGGGAGAGTGTTTCCTTGTTGCAGTACCCACACCTCAAGTCATTAAGTCTCTTCTACGTCATTTTTGATTGTAAATAATGTTTTATGTGACGATGTGATGAAAAGCCCCTTTCTGTTGCTGCTATGATCATCGATATTGTTTGGTGCATTTTAAAAGCTGCTATAAAAATGAAAAAGATGTCTTTATTTATTAGATTATACACAAAAACATTTTTGCAGCAGACTTCGATTGGCATCATCTCTAAAGAAACCTTTTTAAAATACCAATGGGAGACCAAACCCTTCCCAGCAATGGCAAGGGAACATGTATTGCACAGAAGTGGTCCTTTTAAAATATGAGACATGCATGGTAGATTGTACTTTGATTTCACAGAATTCCCCAGGGTTGCAGAAATGTAAAGAAAACAAATGCACCTGTCAGCTCTGCACAAGAACGAAAGCTGTGAGCCTGTAAATAAGTTCACTCTGCTTGTTGATCACAGTGAAGCCGCAAACACTCTGTTGTCTGCATGTGATATGCTTTGTTGCTAAATCCCATGGATACAGAAGCCCCTTAGGGGAAAGAAACAGTTTGGGATTGTGCTGGAGAGCATAACCATTCTCAACAATAGTGTTCTCTCCCAGCAAATGAGGTGGACGATCACTGATGTTCTGGTGAGATGGAGCCTGCTTGTCACTACTGTTTTACTTTAAGTACAGTTACATCATCTGTATATATTTAAAGATTGGACAATTATCTTATCAGGGATTCCGGAAACCAGCACAGGATTTTCGTGTTTTGGTATTTATGCAAACATCTTTAATTTGGCTTCTGTGCCTTCTGTGCCTAGAAATTCCTGGTCTGCACAGAGGTATAGTGCTTTCTTCAACAGCCTGGTTCCCTTCCCTGGATCCAGCTGCCCTATACTGACTTACCCCTCCACCTCATGAGTTCAATATAGACTCCACACTACATGTAGTGATGATTATAATACTGAACAGTAGAACAGCTATGAGGTTTCTAGAAGACACGTTTACTGGCATGTGCTAAAGATTGCATAGCAATGTGAACAAACAAGGTAAAACAGATACAAGGTAAAACAGGTATTCTAATACAGATAATTAGATAAAACTACTTGTCTATTACACACCAAACAGCAACGACAACATGTGATCATTTGCATGGGCATATCATCACTATCTTTTTATAGTCCCTTACTCTGCTTTTACCATTTTTACAGGTACCACCTTAAACGTGTATTAGGGTACAAAAAAAATAATTGTAATGTTCCAATAATGATAATGAAGCATTAAGACCCGACAGGGGGGGGGGGGGGGGGGGGTGATCAGGCCCTATAATGTAGTAGCTGCCAATAGTTAATAATAAAAAAAAACTATTATATGTAAGTCTTCTGTGCCTCAGAAATGTTTACAATAAAACACAACAGTCTGAATATGGCTCTAACTTGCAGCCAGACTGCAACATGGCCTGACTTAAGTCACATATCAATTTCAATATCATTTTGTTTGCAAATATTTTGAAAAACCAGAAACAATGGTATGCAGGGCCAAAATGTTAAGACCTACAAATAAATAGGACTTCAATAGAAAGAGGTACAGTTGTAATATACAGTTGTTTTTAAGCTGGTGTGATGAGGTTTCAGCCTGAGGTCCACCACACATTCATCTAGCCCTTCTAGAATATCGCTAGCCAGTCAGCACTCCCTCAAACCTCACAGATTTATCTAGCCCTTCTAGAATGTCGCTAGCCAGTCAGAATGCTCCCTCAAACCTCACAGATTTATCTAGCCCTTCTAGAATGTCGCTAGCCAGTCAGATGCTCCCTCAAACCTCACCACAGTTGCATGAATGAAATGAATACTGACTTCACTTTACAATCTTCCTTTATGTGTCAGCTCACCTAATTGACACACTTACCCATGTTGTTGTCCCTGCTCTCTCAAGCCTCATCCCTGTAGCATTAAATTCTATAATTATAGCCAAAAGTTCTGCACCACCTAGAATTTTAGGATTGAGACATAATTAAAAAAAAAAAAAAAAACAACTTTAAGGAACATAATTTAGATATATTACTTAGCATTATGCAATGAAAGAAACTACAAAATGATATCACAAAAGTTTACCCGGAAGCAATAATAGTAGTACAGCATTTCAGGTTAGGTTTTTCGAAATGTCACATTTTTCAATTCTTGCTGTCCATAGCTGTATATTTAGTAATGTATATACATGCTTATATACATCCTACTTAAAAACAAAGTAAGCCATTTAATATGTTGTATAATTTAATTACATGGTTACTGAACTCCCCAAAATACTTACTTAACCTGCCAGTATGAAACAAGAATGAACTTTGCACAATTGGCTTTCCAGTCCTGGCATGACAAATAATTGCTGCTTTCACTATTTTCAAGGGTTCAGAACACATACCTGCTATGGAAAACGTTAATGGCTTTATTATTAACTCTGTGCTATTTGTTCTTGCTCTTTAAGACGGTTGCTGTTCAAATTCCTGAACGGAATTGTAGCACATGGGAGTGATTATACATGCCTGTTTCAATGTTCACAGTTCCATTCTCCGTAATGATTCAATGATTACAATTTGCGTTTATACATGTGTTATTTCACAAAACTGTATTTTTCTATCAATGCAACGTCAAAGCTGCTGCTGAAAATGATTACAGATTCCAAATGGGCTACTAACAATCCTCTGCTTGAACCAATTATACCTACCCCCCCCCCCTCCTCTCTCTCTCTCTCTCTCTCTCTCTCTCTCTCTCTCTCTCTCTCTCTCTCTCTCTCTCTCTCTCTCTCTCTCTCTCTCTCTCTCTCTCTCTCTCTCTCTCTCTCTCTCTCTCTCTCTCTCTCTCTCTCTCTCTCTCTCTCTCTCTCTCTCTCTCTCTCTCTCTCTCTCATTAAAGTCCCAGTCCCCATGAGTGTTCCTGGTTCAGTCAGGGACCTACATTCCAATCCATTACAGGGGTTCTTTCCTGTGAAGGGAAACAAAAGCTTTTTGAGTAGTAAAGGTAAATTCCAGTCTGGTGTTTGAAGGGTCCTCACATGAGATGCATGGTCCATGTATTTGTATTTTTAATATTTTTAGTATTTTGACTGTGCAGTGCTTCCTTCAGGCTAACATGCTTGTGTTACTTGTTATGGTTTGATTTGACAATGCTCAACCCACCACTATTTTAGTTTGTTCCAATGTTGTTGTGTTGTATCTTTTACAACTATCTTCCGATTCAGCACTGTGACATGTGTGCACTACAAGCTATCTTAGAAGAAAACAACCATAAAAGCTTCTATTGCATCACAAGTGGTAGTGTTTCCTGAGGTGTCCCTGGATCCAGCGAGTCCTGTCTCTAAACTGTAAAAAGTGCCCATGCCATTTTTCTTTCAATTGATTTTCTTTCAATTCATTTGCTGTTTCAGCTGAGTAATTTGTGTTCTCCCATTTTTTTGGAATGAAAAAGTAATCTTATTTTTCCTGTGTCAGCCCAGGACATTTACCATTTGTTTTGCTGCTGTTGTTGTTTCTGATAAGGACCCATGCAGTCTGGGCCTCACTTCTTATTCCATGCACTGTATATCTGTAAAGGGTTATGCCCTGTACTAGGGGTTGGCATGGGTATCATATTGTTTGCATTGTTGGGAAGTGTTAGATATGTATATACTGTATATATTGTAACGGATGTAGCAGGACAGGGGGCCTGCGATATGAAAAATGTTTTGTTTTATGGCAGGGACAGAAGTAAAGCTTCCCTGCCAAGGTAATTGTTTTATTGTTTGTTTAATTATCACTGGCACCTGGCAATGATTGGAAAGTAGAGCCAGGTGCAGAGTATAAAAAAGAAGCAGTCAGTCTGCTCTAGGCTGCTGAGGAGAAGGAGGCAGAAGGGGTGCTCTGCTTCCAAGCAGTCAAGAAAGTTTACAGGAAAAGTGTAAGTTGAAAGAACGGAGTGTTTTGTGTAGCAGGTAAACGGCTTAGCCGCCCTGCGTTATAGTTGAGGTTCCTGTGTGTTTAGTTAGTGCTCAATGAGAGCTAGGTTTTTGTTTTGTTTGTTTATTTTTTATTTATTTTACTGTGCTGGGTCAGTAGGGCGCGTTTCTGCACGCATTCTCCACCACATGTAACAGAGCTTCTCTCTTATCGGCTTGTTTGCCCTTTAAAAACACAGACCCAGACACAGAACTGCACAGTGAAGCACTTTCGTGCACTTTTATTACAAAACAAAAATAAACAAACAAAACAAAAACCTAGCTCTCATTGAGCACTAACTAAACACACAGGAACCTCAACTATAAGGCAGGGTGGCTAAGCCGTTTACCTGCTACACAAAACACTCCGTTCTTTCAACTTACACTTTTCCTGTAAACTTTCTTGACTGCTTGGAAGCAGAGCACCCCCTCTGCTTCCTTCTCCTCAGCAGCCTAGAGCAGACTGACTGCTTCTTTTTTATACTCTGCACCTGGCTCTAAATCATGTTTGCATCGCTACCAGAATCTGAAATAGCATCACAATAAAAACAAGTTTACTTCAGAAACAGAATCATATCTGCATATTAACAGGGATTAACACCTTCAAAGCATTTGTCAAAGATGTCTGATTTAATTATCTGTGTAAATGGAACATTTGAAAAAATTGATTATTTTCTGTTCCACAATATTGATAAAATGTTGCTCACAATTGAGATATGTTAAGCCTGTCAAATACACCCAAGTGATGTGAAATCGGTTTGATCAACTCCTGCTTTCAGTCCCTTTCTACTTTTCTATTCTCAGTCCTAGGGTCAAAGCAGCTAATATTTTCTCTGCTTGTTTCACTCACAGTTAATTATCCCAGTCCTTTTTTATTGCCTCCCCTGAGTGTCTTCTTCCTGACCCCTCTCTGACCCCAGGCCATTAAACTCTCCTGAGAGACACAGGCAGCAATTATGAACATCGATCACTGCCGGACTGATCTTCCTCACTGCCTTGGACTCCTGATCCACCTCATTGCCTAATAAAAGAACACCTCCAGATCCTGAACTGAAATGGAATTTGTGTAAGTTATGTTCTGTATCTCCACAGTTGATCTATCAGATACTGAGCATAAAAATAAAAATATATAAACTGTACCTGTGTTTAATCTTGAACCATTTAAACAAACTCGTTAAACTCTGCCCGTGCTGCCTCTCTCTCCTCTGTCCTAATTCTCCTCGATCTCTCTGCTGCCTTTGACACTGTCGATTACTCTATTCTCCTATCCTCTCTCGCTGACCTGGGAATCTCCGGCACTGCTCTGGCCTGGTTCTCCTCCTACCTCTCTGACCGCACCTACCAGGTAACCTGGTGCGGCTAAACCTCCACACCCCACCCTCTCTCAACAGGAATCCCCCAAGGATCAGTCTTGGGTCCTCTCCTGTTCTCTCTCTACACCCGCTCCCTGGGCCCCCTCATCGCATCCTATGGTTTCTCATACCATTTCTATTCTGATGATGCTCAAATCTTCCTCTCCTTCCCCCCCTCTGACCATCCCCTCCTGTATCTCTACCTGTCTGTCTGCTATCTCCTCCTGGATGCACTCGCATCACCTCAAACTCAACCTCTATAAATCTGACCTCCTTTTCTTCCCCTCATCTTCCCCCTCCTCTGATTTTTCTATCTCCATTCCTCTGGAATCAACCATGCTCTCTCCCTCCTCCTCAGCCAAGAACCTTGGAGTAACCCTGGACCCCTGCCTCTCCTACTCCCAGCATATCTCCACTCTAGCACGCACCTGACGATTCTTCCTGAGCAACATACGAAGAATCCGACCCTTCCTCACCAACTACGCCACCCAGCTCCTGGTCCAGGCTTTGGTACTCTCCCGCCTAGACTACTGCAACTCCCTCCTGGCTGGCCTCCCTGCGTCCGCACCCGTCCGCTCCAGCTCATCCACAACTCTGCTGCTCGCCTGGTGTTCTCTCTGCTTCGCTTCTCCCATTCTACTGCACTGCTCCGCTCACTCCACTGGCTCCCGATCACCGCTCCCATCCAGTTCAAGACTCTTGTACTTGCCTACCGATGCCTTGACCAGACTGCACCCAGCTACTTCCAGACCCTCATCTCTCCCTACACCCCCACCTGACCTCTCCGCTACGCCTGCAGTAGAAGACTGGCTGTACCTCCGCTACGCCTCCTGCCTCCAGAGCCTGCTCCTTCTCCACCATCGCCCCGCAGTGGTGGAACAACCTTCCTATGGATGTCGTGACTGCCCAGTCCCTCACCACCTTCTGACGCCTCCACAAGACACACCTCTTCAGACAACACCTGTAAAACTCAACTCTTCCCTTCTGGACAATATAGCACTCTGACTTTAATGCACTTTAACTTGCACTTATCTTCTCCCTATTTTACTGTATTTAATCACTTCCACTCGTATCTAACCCTGATGTAACCCTGAACACTGTTATCTGCTCTTGATATCAAATTGTACTGTGTTTTGTATTTGCTCTTATTAGGACTGAAGTCATTGTATTTTGTATCTGCTAATAAATAAATAAATAAATAAATAAATAAATAATAATAGGTAAGAGAAGAAGCCAGGACACAGAGGGAGACAGAGCAACCCGAGAACTGGGGAGAAGAATTATGGTGCACCTGGTGATTGCTGAAAGGAAAACTTGAACAGAGGAATTGGAATAGGAACTGGAACTGGAACTGGAACAAACGGGCAAGGCTGTGTTGGACTGTGGCTGTTGCCTGGACAGAGGGGCGTACAAAGAAAACCACTGGGTAAAGGAATCATTGTATAATTTAGGATTTTGTTAGCAAACCTAGCCAGTAAAGTGAACCCTGGTGCACCTAGTTTCCCCATTTGTTTTTTTTTATAGATTTTGATTTATAGAGCTTCTATTTTGTGGGATTTTAAATACAGTTTTAACTTATTTGAGTCCTGGGATATTTTAATTGTTTTTAACCCTTTTATTTTCTCATTTTAGTCTGGCTGGCAGTGTGTGTGTGATTGAGTTTAGTGCTGCTGTTTTCTTTCTCCTCTTTCCTCCAGGAGGGGACATATGTAAACTGGGATTGTCCTGGGCTTGGAGCGAAAGACTGGGATTTTGCAGAGTCAGCAACATACATAGTTTTCCTGCTCCTGAGGACTTAAGTGGAAAGCGGACAGACTGAAACTTCTGCACTTTAGCTATTCTAGGAGGGTGGTCTGTTATTTTTTTTACTTTGCCCCGTAGCCATTGTAGTGGGGCCTTCTCTTATTTTGCTACTTTGCCCCCTAGCCACTGAAGTGGGTGTTATGTTTTGTTTTTTTTATCCCACAATTTTATCTTCTGCTTTATTGTTGCTGTGCCTTTTAATAAATTGTTTTAAACCGTGCAACTTGTGTTTGTCTCTCTTGATGTGGTTAGTGTCTGTGGTGGTTCCCAACTGGTCACATTTTAAACAAACCTGTGTAAGCCTGTTGAAACTCGGGTCCTGGTGCCCAGGTCGGCTACCAGTAAAACAAACAAAGTAGGATATTTTAAATCAAGCAGCCTCGTGCTTTGACGACTGGTGACACCTATATCTTTTTTTTTAACTATCACTTTGTATTTTCTTTTAAAGTTTAAAGCTGTATTTGTTCTTCATTGTATCTGATGATAACAATGAGTTACATTTCGTAGGCAGGATCACTGGGCTGTACCACAGAACAATCATCAAATACTGGATTTGTATGGACTGTTATGATGCTTTTCTGGGTTTCTTAGTGCTTGGTAGGATGGTTGTCTGCTGAGTTGAGCAGTTTCACCAACATTCTGCTACAATCACATCTAAACAAACAGTGAAACCTGTCTGGCATTGATTATGCTGGATTTTACAGTGTGCTGGTTTACAGGGGTACTGTAAAACTACATCATTTAATTCAATGCTTGCATTCACTTGAATTCATTTTGACCAGGAGGACTGAAGATCCAGGGACTGGCAAGTTATGTCTAGACTGTGCCTGACCAGCAGTGGTAGCTGGAATGAGATGAGACAATATATATTGTTATGCAAGCTTTACATATTTTTAAATAAGGTGTATTTTATTTGAATAACCTAAACACATGTGTGACAAGGAGAGCACTGTCGCTGGTTCTTGCGTTGATGTGTGCAGCTGGGACGTGGAACAGGAGACACGTTGCTAAGCAACCAATTGAGCAGTTGGGCTCACCGAGGGCTGAGCTGATTGGGAAGTCTGGATTGGCTGGGGGGTGTGCCCTACACACGTAACAAATCACCCTTTTACACATGTAAAAACTGCCCCCCGTAAACTCTGTTATTTTTGCATTTTAATGAGTTGGTTTGTCATAGTTTAAGTGTCCACACAGGTTTTGAGAACAAAAGAAATACCTTTATGCTGACTTTCCTGTGTTCTCATCTATCCTGGTTATGGCCCTATTGCCATGTCATTGTGTGTGCATTGCTGGGACTCACAGGCACAAGATACCAGATGCTTGCAGCACATAGTCAGAACATGTGAAAAAATGTAACAATTACAGGGAAGCTCATATTTCAAATCCTGTATTAGAGATTGCTGCCATTTATCTTATACACATATAATTGAGGGGTCCCTGAATGGCTCAGCTGGTAAAAGCACAGACACATGGTATACATGGTGTGTGATATAATCAGGGCAGCACAGGTTCGCTCATGATGTACAGGGTAAGGGATACAGTCAGGGCAGCACAGGTTCGCTCATGCTGTACAGGGTGAGTGATACAGTCAGGGCAGCACAGGTTCGCTCATGCTGTACAGGGTGAGTGATACAGTCAGGGCAGCACAGGTTCGCTCATGCTGTACAGGGTAAGGGATACAGTGAGGGCAGCACAGGTTCGCTCATGCTGTACAGGGTGAGTGATACAGTCAGGGCAGAATAGGTTCACTCATGCTGTACAGGGTAAGGGATACAGTGAGGGCAGCACAGGTTCACTGATGCTGTTCAGGGTGAGTGATACAGTCAGGGCAGCACAGGTTCGCTCATGCTGTACAGGGTAAGGGATACAGTGAGGGCAGCACAGGTTCACTGATGCTGTTCAGGGTGAGTGATACAGTCAGGGCAGCACAGGTTCGCTCATGCTGTACAGGGTAAGGGATACAGTCAGGGCAGCACAGGTTCCCTCATGCTGTACAGGGTAAGAGACACAGTCAGGGCAGCACAGTTTCGCTCATGCTGTACAGGGTAGGGGATACAGTGAGGGCACTACAGGTTCGCTCATGCTGTACAGGGTAAGGGATACAGTCAGGGCAGCACAGGTTCGCTCATGCTGTACAGGGTAAGGGACACAGTCAGGGCAGCACTGTTTCGCTCATGCTGTACAGGGTAAGGGATACAGTCAGGGCAGCACAGGTTCGCTCATGCTGTACAGGGTAAGGGACATAGTCAGGGCAGCACAGTTTCGCTCATGCTGTACAGGGTAAGGGATACAGTCAGGGCAGAATAGGTTCACTCATGCTGTACAGGGTGAGTGATACAGTCAGGGCAACACAGGTTCACTCATGCTGTACAGGGTGAGGGATACAGTCAAGGCAGCACAGGTTCGCTCTGGCAGGTAAGACCAGCAGGGACTGCTCTTCATCATCGCACTGCAGTTGAACCTAATAGCCAGGTGCCTGGTGGGCTCCACTGACAGCTCTCGAGTTCCTTGGGTGTAAGAAGGAATTGGCTTGGTCGTGGGGCTGGAAGACTCCGACTTACACTGTGGGGAATAGCTGCAAGTGAGGAAATGTAATTGAACATAAAAAAGCACAAATGATTAAATCTAGACCTTACAACAAATGTAAATAATTAGCTTAATTTAAAAAAAGGTCACATATTTCAATTGCATGTCACCTATCCAGTGCTGATTTAATGAGGGAAGAATAAGCATCTATGCTGTACCTATATTTATATAATTTTATAGCAATTAAAGACTCTCCTCTCCATAATTACTACATTAATCACTGCAGCTACAGGCGTCATTATATGAAGTTCTTTATTTGCCATTTCCTGTATAAATAACTGCTGTTAAAGCTGAGAATTCAGCTGAGATTTGAGAACAAGTTGTTTTACAGTTACTACAGCATGTACCTGATTGTGTTTCACAGCATAAAGAATTGAAATAATGTAGTTACAGGATTCAGCAGAAGTGTGTATTCACTTTATATTACTTAAGTTATGCTTGTCAAAGCTGCAGGCACTGTCTTCTAATTAACTGACTGCATTGATAGATAAGACTGCAATTATTCTGAATTACAGAAACAAATACATTGACTGCAGACTACTTATTCCATAGTTTAGCTTTCCCTTTTTTTTGTGTCCCTAAGTGGCTCACCTGGGAGAAAGCACAGGCACATAGTGTGCAGGGCGAGTTATATATTCAGGGGAGTGCAGGTTCACGCCCTGACTGAGCGACGTCCCCGGTGTTTTTGTATTAGCTCTGGCCTCCTGAGGGTTAGGGAAGCAACAGCAGAACCTAATGGCATACTGGTGTGAGGGAGCTGCATGTAAGTTCAGGTATATATGTTTTATCTCTTGTTTTACTGTACTTAATGTTTTATTGTACTTAAATGTTTTTCTTCTTTGAGATGGCTTGCCATGAAAGGCGCTCTATAAATAAATTATGATTTTGATTTGCTTTGATGTATATATACCCCTCTGTGGATTATTTAGGGCGTGCAGTCTATGCTCAAGGTACAAACGGAAAGGCAGCTGTAACATTTCTGGAGTACTAGCTGTTGTGTACTTCCTAGTTCTGCCATACTATAGAGTGTCTGGTTGTGATAACAGGTAGACTGTAGATATGTTTGTTGTTTTGTTCCAGTATGTCGAGTCCAGTTTATCTGTTTGCTTTTTCGATGTAGCCAACTGTAAATAACTGTTACTTTTTGCAGTTTGTGGATGGCAATAAAATAAAAGAATTGTTCTTAATAAGAAAATGTTGTCTGCTGATTTCTTCTTGCCTGAGTTACCCTGACATCTACCTCTGACCACGCTACCCTTACAGCCACTCTAAATTATAAAAATACAATTTTAATGAAATAGACCTTGTTGAGAGTCCAGTCTATTTCCATTCTCATTGACATGCTGCAGTTCTATTATAGCTCAGGAAACAAAACAGAAACAGGGATTGGTTTATTTTATACAAAACACCAATAGCTAGTAATTCAAACATGATTATAATTTAACAGCCTCCTTAAATATGAAAACGCTACTTTTAAAATAGTCTGGGACACTGCACCTTTAATTAAAAAATAAAATAAAATAAAAGTCAGTATATGTTTTTTTTCCCTACTAAATTACATTAGGGAGGTTGAGTTCCAATAGTCTTAACTTAGCAGGAATTTATATACTCTTTCATCCCATTAAAGGACCTCTGTGGCCTTAAAAGATTGGGAGTTGGACCTAAAGCTAAATATAAAACGCTTCTCCGGTAGACTTAATAACCTAATCTGACAGCACAGAGTCACGGACCTGCACAACAAACAAAGTCTGCTGTGCTGTAAAGACAGACAGAGCCAGCAAGAATCAATGCACCTTGCTACTGGGTAACTGGTGCCAGATAGATAACTCAGGTTCCTGTACAAGGACATTATCTCTGGTAATTGCTAGACACTATCCAAGATTACTCTAGCATCCAACATAGTGGCAGGAATCTGTTACATTCTGCAACTTGTCACTCTCCTAATTAACCAGTAACCTATATACAAGGTGATTCATAATCAATGTGCCATAGGAAAAAACATTGTTATAGAACACGTCATTTTCATTCTGTGCCCTTACACAAACAAGACTAGCATCCACACAGGTAAAATCATCTTTGTGCTGTCTTATTAACCAGTAACATACACTGTGTCGCCACTTTATTAGGATTTGGCATCGCCCTGGTGTGAGGCATGCTCTCCTGGTATACCCTTAATTATTCTACAAGGCTGAACTAATGTCTTAGCTTACTTTAGCATCGCTGTGGATCAGGTTCACAATGATGCTGCACTTGTACCATGATAGTGATGGCTACTTTCAAGACAATGCACCCATCCGCTGTGCCACAATCGTGCATGAATGGATTGAGGAGCATGACAGCGACTTCAGGCACCTTCCATAACCATCACCTTCCCCAGATCTCAATATAGTTGAGCATCTCAGTCCTTTGCCTAACTCCCTCCACCAACTGAATGAAACATTACAGACTAAATTGATTGACATCCCTAAAGACACCTTTCAGTCTATGTCATGTCATATCGAGGCTGTGATCAAGGCAAACGATGACCCAACCCAATATTAGGTTCCTAATAAAGTGTCCAGGCATTGTATTTACAGGATGATTCATAAATATAATCTAACAATGCACCACAGGAAAAATCTATATTATAAAACAGGATATTGTGTGCCTTTACAAAAACACATTTCCAGTACTGCCTAAAACTGTTAAGCTTCACTGAGTAGGCACATCTTTATATAACACCTTGTAACAATTATTATTATTATTTTTGGTTCCTGGGTAGTAAGTGTTATTTCCTAATTGCTTATGCCTCAAAAGTATGGAAATGGCTATTATTTCCCACAAACTTTGCTTTTGTGACCAGGACAGTGATATTTTGAAATGTACCTATTTTCCAGAACATTCCAGATAGATTCAGTGCTGAGTAAACTTGGAGTAACTTCTAGAACTTTCTAGAACTTTCCAGTAATATAAATAGTAGTATAAATACAGGGGCCTTAAGCCCACCAGTTCAGTTTAGTTCCAGCTGCCTAAGTGGATACATATCTGCATTTTTCTGAGATGGCATCAAGGTCATAGGAGACTTCAAAATGGTGGCATTCCTGATGGGTCTCCAAGGCGGTTTTACCAAGTTTCCCTGCTATCTTTGCCTTTGGGACAGCAGGGACACCAAGGCGCACTACCACAGGCGGGACTGGCCACAGCGGATCGAGTTCTCTGTGGGGAGGAACAACGTCAAGTGGGAGCCACTGGTGGACCCCCGGAAGGTGCTGATGCCACCACTGCACATCAAATTGGGCCTTATGAAACAATTAGTCAGAGCTCTAGATAAGGAGTCGGCAGCCTTCAAGTATCTTCAAGACTTCTTCCCTAAGCTGTCTGAGGCAAAGGTCAAAGCCGGTGTCTTCGTCGGACCACAGATAAAGAAGATCCTGGAGTGCAATGAATTCCCCAAGAAGCTCACTAGTAAGGAGAAAGCGGCTTGGAACAGCTTTGTCGCAGTGGTTCGGGGCTTCCTGGGCAATCACAAGGCCGAAAACTATGTGGAGCTGGTTGAGACTCTGGTGAAGAACTACGGCACAATGGGCTGTAGGATGTCCCTCAAAGTCCATATCCTTGATGCTCATCTTGATAAATTCAAGGAGAACATGGGAGCGTACTCGGAGGAGCAAGGCGAGCGCTTCCACCAGGATATACTGGACTTTGAACGCCGCTACCAAGGACAGTATAACGAGAACATGATGGGAGACTACATTTGGGGTCTGATTCGTGAAAGTGATTTACAGTATAATCGTAAATCTCGAAAAACTACTCACTTCTAAATCTTTTGTAGTCATTTTTGTATTACTTTAGTATAAATACATGTTAATTTGGAGTCATATGTTGTTTTTTTTCTGACTTTATGTGAACGAAAAGACACAATTCGCCCGTTTTCTCATTGGCAATAGGTAAATTTCAAAATATCACTGTCCTGGTCACAAAAGCAAAGTTTGTGGGGAATAATAGCCATTTTCTATACTTTTGAGGCATAAGCAATTAGGAAATAACACTTACTACACAGGAACAAAAATTGTGTTAAAGAACTGACACTTATGGGGTTTCAACATGTCGTATTATAGTGCCCTTGGTATATAAAGTGCTTGGTATATATAGGAGGCTGTGTGGTCCAGTGGTTAAAGAAAAGGGCTTGTAACGAGGAGGTCCCCGGTTCAAATCCCACCTCAGCCACTGCCTCATTGCGTGACCCTGAGCAAGTCACTTAACTTCCTTGTGATCCATCTTTCGGGTGAGACGTTGTTGTAAGTGACTGCAGCTGATGCATAGTTCACACACCCTAGTCTGTGTAAGTCGCCTAGGATAAAGGCACCTGCTAAATAAACAAATGATAATAATATGTTCAAGATGTAGTAATATTATCATTATCTTTCACTATGCACTGTAGTAAACATGCATAGAAATGAGAGTGTTGCAGATTATCCTGGTATTTCAGTTGTTTGTCCAATTAATAAAACCAATGTCAGGATGCTTTCATGTTACTGATTTATTTGTGGAGACAGTAGTTTATTGCTTTTTAAATATCCAATGTAGTTGTGTTTCTTTTTTTTTTTTTAAAGATCTTTATAACATCATAAGAGCTGACGGTTGACAGTCAAGACCTGGTACAGACTACAGATATGAAACAGGTCACAGATAAATAGAACTAAAGACTAAACACTCATCACAATGTTGAAATTGAAATGCCAGTAAATCCACTTTATGAATTAGAAAGACGCATTGGATATCCCTACACCCCGGAAAACCAGACTAACCCCCAATATGTGAACTGGGAATTACAAAATGTATACCATTACAGTACTAATGCCTTTTATCTCAAGAATTGATTCATGTTTTTAGCAGACTCTAATAGCAGGATATTCAGGCAGTATCTGTAGCAGTGGAATCACATCACACACCATAAGGTTCTCTTAGCCCAGACAGAAGTGTAGAGAGAAGCACCACGGGGGAAAAAAAATTACTGTTCAGCACACAGAAGAAATCTAAAAACAATCCAACCCTCTTTCAACCTCAACCCCCACGGCCACTAAAATACTAATAATCCCTGTGCTCCAGAAATGCAGACAAAAAGGTCTTAGTGTGTGCGAGAGTCAGAAAGGAGATATTCTTTAATCTATTTTCATTGTTTATTGACTGAAGTCATCTCTGAAAGCCACATTCAAACAGGGTCCTTGTACCTCCATTCCCATGGAAACAGAGACGTGGGGGAGGGGCTGGATGTCAAATGAACACTGACCCTATTTAGCATGCACAGTGGTAGGCTGCCTTCATTCCCTCAGTGTATTTCACTGTGTGATCCAGCTCAGCAATGGTGAAATCAGAACTCTTTCCAAGAACAGGCTTCCAAAAGGCTATCTGAGTGTTTGTGTTTTGATTTCACTTTCAGACTGCTCCATTGTTTTTATTCTTCTTATAGAAAGCTTGTTGTACAAAATATTAAATATTAAATTCTTCCCTGTGAAAGTCAGTCGATTTTCAAGCTAGAAAGCAAAGGAAACTCCATAACTAAGGTCTTGTACACACACAGCCTAAATGCGGTTGCGAGTTTAGACATTTTCATGTGATAAACATGGCTACCGACTGCTGACTCACTTGGTCTGAAGAAGAGACCAAAAAAATAATAAATATTTGGTCTGAAGGGGTCCAGGCTAAACTGGATGACAGCAAACGAAATTAATTTAGCAGTGTATTTATAAATGCATTTAGAAGTACAGAAAAAACAAAATGGCATCTCCACTGGCTTCGCAGAAAAGAGCATAGCTGCATTTGATGAGCTCTCGATCGATTACGTACTGTACTTTCTTCCAAAAGCATAAACAAAAACACAGTCTCCATGCTGCCATCACACAAACCTAATGAATGTCGTGTAATGCCGGTCCGAGTTCAGTTGTTAATTTAAACAAATAACTGCAGCGATTGCAGTTTGTTAATACGGCTGTCGGCACTTTTGTGCACTTTATTTACAAGAAAACAAATTGAGTAAAACCTGTCTAATCCAGCCCATCTCCAAACCGGCATTCTGCAGAATGCAGCATGAATTTTGTGTCTGACTGAATCCCTATTGAAATGAATGGTGTGATCCCCTCTACAATCCGGAACCTGTCTATTCTGGAATCAGGCATGATTTATAACTTTCTTCTGCCTGAAATCAATGTAAATCTGACTGAGCACCGGGTCATGCGGTTTCTTTTCTATGTTTAAAACTAGTATAAAAAAACAAAACAAAAACAAGCCAGACGTATACGCACATGTCCTGCACAGCAAGCTATCTCTTGAAAGAAATGTGCTCTTATCAAAAAAATGTCAAAGTCTTCTAAAACAACAAAAATTAAAAGATCACAAGGCAAACCGTTTCAGACATTCTGAATATGCCTACTACAAGCAACACAGAGAAAACCTGAATAACAGCATTTAAAGCTTTCAAATACTTTTGTCCTTTTACCTGTTAGGTGGAGCATCGGATATTTTACAATAACTCTGTAATACAGCACACTGTCTAACCTGGCACAATTTTCCGGGCCCAAGCAACACTAGATTGGACCTTTTTTTTTCCTACAGTTAAACAAAAGAGAGAAAAATTGTATTAAATACATACTGTCAGTTTTTATTGAAGTTACAGTAACACTGAATCAAATTTCAATTACAGAACAATGAAAAGTATTATACATTTAAAAGTTTTGAACGTTTTATTGAATTCAAAGAGAAGCTATCTAACAAGGATACACTACTTGAAGATGATATCCTTAAGGAATAGAAAGACGACAAGTGTTGAATTGACAACAGAACTGGCGAAAGGCACAGGTGTTGTTGTCCACCAAATCAACAGTACGAAGGTCACTCTTGAAAATCAGGACTTAAAGGATGTGTTGCAGTAAGAATACCTCTGTTAAGAAAGGGGAACAAGACTAAAGGGCTAAATAGAACACAGAAATTGGACTATGGAACAATGGTCAAAGGTGCTTTGGACTGTTGATGGATGGACAATGACACCTGTGCCTTCTGCCAGTTCTTTTTTCAATTCAACGCTTGTCTTCTTTCTATTCCTTAAGGATATTATCTTCAAGTATTGCTTATCCTTGTTAGATAGCTTTTGGGTCTTCCAGTCCTGGGTTTGTCAATGACAGAGTATGTTTCTCTGTACTTGTTGATTATGCTTCAGATACCACACCTTGAAAATCAAGTGATGTGAGCTATTGCACTCAACGGTTTTCCTAGTTTATGCAAGTCAAGGTTGTTATAATAATAGAAAACACTAGTGGAGGCTTTGAGTAAATTGTTGATGCTCATAATGCATCAGAGTAGAAAAATGCAACATGTCTAAGACTTATGCACAGCAGTGTATATATAATTTGAACAGAGTAAAATGTATTTTCGGGGGGTAAAAAGCAACATTACCTTGAAGTCATGATTAATCGCAGTAAATACTGTACAATCTTTAATGGTAATGGGGTTGGCATTAAAAAAAAGAGCCTTCCATTTTAACTGCAATGTTACTTTGAACTCCTGTACAACCATGAGTGTGTTCTACAAGGGGGGGGGGGCTCAGAAGCAAAAAGGTTGAGAACCCCTACTCTAAATCACTGCAGGAAGAGTACACACACACACACACACCCCTCTGTTCCAGCTCCGGAGTCTCCTCATCAAATCCACAGTTGCCTCTCCTCCCACCTTAGGTTTCCCTAGAGTCACCTTGGTGTAGCTTGGTGCATCACGATGGCATGCTGGTACTTTTCTGCGAGGGTTGCAGCTTCCAGGCCCGTGCTCCTTCACCCAAATGCAAACTTCCGGTCGAAACATTAGCAGGTACTGCACCAGAATGAGGGCCTCTGTGATGTCCTCTTTGGATCATCATTATGGATGCATCCAGCACTGTTAAACAGTCTTCAGTCACATGTAGGTCTCCCTGTGAGTCTCTCCTGGTGGCATTGTCATCATGTGAAAGCACTGCCGGTATGTTTTTCAATAATAGAACATTTTACCTGGGGTAAACTAAAGGGATTTTGTTTCCACAATTGAGTATAAATTATTTAACCTATAGTTATTAAACTCAACATAACCGACTTCACCACATGGTAAAATAGTAAACAACCTCAATTAAAATGTTAACAGGTTTCATAACAATACAAACATTAATTAAATGAAATATTATTATTAATTATTAATTTCTTAGCAGATGCCCTTATCCAGGGCGACTTACAATTGTTACAATTATACCATTATTTTTTTTTTACATACAATTACCCATTTATACAGTTGGGTTTTTAGTGGAGTAATCTAGGTAAAGTACCTTGCTCAAGGTGTGACAGGAAATGACCGAGGTTTGAGACTCAGAGACAGTTTTAAAGTTCAAAATAAAGCTTTTTAATAAACAAAAATACAAAATAAATAGGCACAAGGGCCAAACAAAAAGGTTTCAACAACACAAAACAATCAACACAAAACAAAACTTACAAAATAAAGCTTCCAGGCTGGGTGTTGCCTTTACTGGTTTCAATAGCACAAACAAAAACACTCTTCTCCTTTCAGAACTCTCCCCCAAATGGGAGGCTGAGTTCTTAATTGAATGATTAATGGGTTGATTGCTCCCACCTGACGCAATCAATCTGGGCAGGGAGGAGAATTTAACTCCTTCCCTGCCAGTATTTCTAGGGCAGAGCCCTGCTCTGCCACAAAGGGTACAGCAGCAGTGTATCATCCCACCTGGGATTGAGCCCATGACCCTCCGGTCAAGAGTCCAGAGCCCTAACCAGTACTCCACATTGCTGCCCCATATATATATTTAGAGAATAATATATGGGCCAGAATTTATTACCAATCTTGAGTAGGTTTTGAGCCATAATGCATAGCCATGAGTGCGTTGATAGCTCAAAACCAACAAGAGACTTATTTTTGTGTGGTAATATATTCTGACCCATATTATTTTATATATTCTCTGTTTCTTACCTTCTTTATTAAGCTTTTTTTGTTTGGCTGAGATATTTTAATTTTGTTTGTGTAAACTGCAACGCGCTGCTGTAGAAAATGTTGTATTCATAGTTATATCTGCACAGGTTACACTGCTATGTGCAGGTGATCAATAAACAATGGTGTTTTATTTTGTAATCCAATTGCCTGATGACGAAACAGCAGTAAATAATAACAATGTTAACAGGCAATTCAGCGTCATGTATTGCTGTTTTAATCCACGGGTTGGTCCCGAAATAATAATAATCCCATTCTTTTTCACGCACACGTAACGCAGACACAAACACAAACACCAGTCCACAGTGCGTGCTCTAGTGCTCATAGTGAAAATACAGTTAAGTGGTGATACAAATTGCAGTGATGTTGTACGGGTTTAGTGCTGGCCTTTGGCGACAGCTCCGGATCGTGTTTGCCGTCTAAATAACAAACAAGTACACGACAAACAAACGGTCTTGAGTAGGTTTAACCAATGGAAGAGTTCAAGATCTGCCCCTTGTTATGCAGGTGTCCAATCATGAGTGAGCAGAGGTGGGACATACACCATGGAAGGTAGTCTCCGTTGCAGTTGAAAGTCTTGTGAGTTTAAACCAATGGGAAAGTCAAAGATCTGCCCGGGTTTGGCAGCTGTCCAAACATTAGTGAGCAGAGGTGGGACATAAATATGCAAGGGTGCGCGATATTGCTAATATTATAGAGAGCATTATTGAGAATTATATTGAGAATTCAAAGTAATATTTCAAATTGCTTTTTACAAATTAAAAAAAAAAATTGTAGTCTGTTTGGTTACAAATCAATTTTCAAGAACTTTCTCAGAAAAAATGGAGGTATACACCACAAATACCTGAACTGACACAGGATGGGAAGGGATATATTCGCCACTTCCAAAATTCAAATTATGAAAAGGTATCCGTGGCTTACTGGTAGCTGTCAATTAAAAAAAGTATACTGCTGGAACTGTATTTTGTTCAGTACAAAAAAGGCGATATGGAACAGAACTGGCTTACAGCAATCTAGGATGTATAACAAAGTCAGCACAAAAACATGTTCCCAAATTCACTGACGAGCCACTGTTACACTCAAAACTTTTGGACAAACCCGGATTGATGTTCAACTCGATGAGCAGAAGCATAGGGATACAATACATCAAAATGAGCAAGCAAGTAAAAAACTGTGAGGTTCTTAAATGCTTGATTGATTCTGTTGTTTACCTTGGCAAGCAAAAACTGGCATTCAGAGGGCACAATGAAGGCACCAATTCCTCAAACAGGGGTAATTATGTGGAATTACGTTATCTGATTTCTGACTACGACAGCATGTTAAACAATCACTTGTCAATAGCCACAGTATTCTCGGGTACCTGTAACAAGATTCCGAACAGCTTAATCTCTTCTGTGCCTCAGGTTCAGCTAGATGCAGCCAAGTACGTAGCTGTAATAGATTAAACAACCAATGTTGTTAACACAGCTCAGCTGTCTTGTGTTTTCAGGTATGTGACGGACAGTGGCCTGAAAGAACGATTGTTTTGTGAAAATGTGTTACATTTACTAAAATAAAAATAATAATAAAAATGCTTTTAAAAAGACCAAATTGCCATTGGGCTTTTTTTTCGATTCTATTGTTTTTTTTAGTATTACTACATTATTATTATTATTAATTATTTCTTAGCAGATGCCCTTATCCAGGGCGACTTACAATTGTTACAAGATATCACGTTTTTTTTAAATATAGTATTATTATTTGTTTATTTAGCAGACGCCTTTATCCAAGGCAACTTACAGAAACTAGGGTGTGTGAACTATGCATCAGCTGCAAAGTCACTTACAATTACATCTCACCCGAAAGACGGAGCACAAAGAGGTTAAGTGACTTGCTCAGGGTCACACGATGAGGCAGTGGCTGAAGTGGGATTTGAACCGGGGACCTCTTGGTTACAAGCCCCTTTAACCACTGGCCCACTCAGCCTCGTAGTATGCAGGACAGCCGCTATAATATTGTTACCTTTATTAAAAACGCGCAAGAATTAATCAACTAATGCCCTTAAATTAACCGATCAAAAATTGTAATCGATTCACAGCCCTAATATATATATATATGTATATCTATGTATATATATAGCGTCACCCTGTACTACCTTATCATTCATCAAAAAATGCATTTATAGGGTGTGAGGATGACCAGGAAGACACTAACAGACAGGGATAACAGGTGTAATACTTGAGCTTTTCTTTACAGAAGTTTTGCTTTGCGTCACTTTAATCTCTTCCAAACTCTTGTTGAGCTTCTACGTGCTTCCTCCCCAAGCTCTCTCAAACCCACACTGACTCCCGGGAGTGATAGCTCTGACTTATATACCCTAAGCTCCTCCCCCTTTCTAAAATACTATATCAGATTTACAGTTCAGTATTCTCTTAAAGACTATAAATCTACAAACTTACAATACTCATGAGTACTTATAACATAACAAACATTATACACAACTTATACACAATTACATTATTTCTAACCCTATTTGACTGGTTTCCCATTTAACACAATGAAGTGTGGTCTAGCTACCTCGTGCCTGCTTAACACATGCTCCTGCAGGTGCGTGCCTCTGGAAATCTCAGCAGTCAACATTACAGACAACAGGTTCCATTGACAGTCCAGTACTGCATCATGTTTTACATAGAAAAGGCTAGTTATCATAGACGGTAAGAATTACATTTAGATTTATTTTAGTTTTAAAAATTACTCTGCAACAAGGCATATTCCAAACAATGTGGCCCCTGTTTGTAATATGCATTCACCTCCACTTTGCTTTTAAAGTTTACAATGAACTTTTGTTTTTCTTTCTTTTCAGGACCAACTCAAACCCTGGGGTTACACATTTCAGTGAAGTACATGCTTTTCTGTTTTCTTTTTAGACTGTTATTTAAAACCATACGCCCAATAGTATACTTAATTTAGGACATAAACATGTAGCTGGTTAGATTGGTAAAGAATGATTCTCACAGTCCTTCTCAGTGATGGGGTGCTCCATCACACATCCAGATGTATAAAGGAATAAATACAAATATGTGTCTATATAACATCCCCTACTTTATACATTGGATTACATTATATGTCTGTCCACAAGATTTAGAAGTACAAAGAAACAATATGAGTCATTCATAGCATCTCCTCCTACTTACATTACATCAGCGTTTAGCTTGTATCTCATATTGTATTCTAGTAGTATTACGTGCACTTACTGTAAACCACACTGTATTTAAATATAAAGCTTGCATTGTAACCCTTTGCTGCCCTGTAACACCTGTAAGTCGCCTTGGGTAAAGGCGTATGCCAAATAAATTAATAAACTTTGTCACTGTCGCACTACTATAATGAAAAAATACGGTATAAAACGAATACAGTCACTATTATTATCACAGATTATATTAAAGTTTCCTTTACCACCATACCACTTCCCAATAAACATTTATTATTATTTGTTTATTTAGCAGACACCTTTATCCAAGGCGACTTACAGAGACTAGGGTGTGTGAACTATGCATCAGCTGCAGAGTCACTTACAATTACGTCTCACCCGAAAGACGGAGCACAAGGAGGTTAAGTGACTTGCTCAGGGTCACACAATGAGTCAGTAGCTGAGGTGGGATTTGAACTGGGTTTATAAAGTTAAGAATATCACAACATTAATTACTTACATGTATTAGATGTTTTCGTTGTACTTTGAAATAGAAAATATAAATATAATGTTTTCTGAACCCCCCCCCTGTGCAGGCAATCTGGGAATGTGACAGCTGCAACACCAATCAGATCCACTATCTTCAAATGAAAAAGCCTGTCAATCAAGCTGTGTAAGTCAACAGAGACCAGTCTGGCAGGCTCATCTTTAAATGATGTTTGGTGGAGTTTGCTGTAGTTCCACAGCTAAGGGACACATAGCGTAAAGCCGAACATGGCTGACAGCAGCTACCCAAAGACCACTAGGAAATCGAACATGGCTGATAGCAGCTACCCATAGACCACTATGAAACCAAATATGGCTGACAGCAGCCACCCAAAGACCGCTAGGGGAATAGAACATGGACAATGGAAGCTACCCAAAGACCACTAAGGGAGGATTGCGCACATCAAGATTCCTGGTTATTTTGAAAGTGTATTAGGCAAATTCGGGATGCAAGAATGGTTAGATATTATGTTGTTTGTGATGGTAGCAATCCTTTTATTGAATTTAGTGACAAAAGTTGTATACAGCGATTCAGAATGAGAAAAGAAAGCATAACAGAATTGGTTAATACATTAAAACCACAAATAGTTAGATACAGAGACAAAAAAGACTCTTCCTCCACTCATTCAAGTGCTACCTACTCTGAGATGTTATGCCACTGGGTCGTTTCAGAAAGTAATCAGGGACCTGTTTCATGTTGATGCGTCGACTGTGTGTAGAGTAATTCACAGGATCACTAAAGCTATAGCAAATTTACATGAGCAATATATTAAATTTCCAACAAGAGAACACATTACTAGTCGTATACAGCAATTGTTTTTTTGCTAGAGCAGGTTTTCCTGCTGTAGTAGGTTCTATAGACTGCACTCATGTGCCAATAATTTCACCAGGGGGCAATAGTGCTGAAATCTTTCGGAATCGTATAGGTTTTTTTTCAATCAATGTGCAAATGATTTGTAATACAGAGCTAATTATTACCAATGTAGTTGCTCGATGGCCTGGATCCACACACGATTCCAGCGTAGTCGCTCGATGGCCTGGATCCACACACGATTCCAGCGTAGTCGCTCGATGGCCTGGATCCACACACGATTCCAGCGTAGTCGCTCGATGGCCTGGATCCACACACGATTCCAGCGTAGTCGCTCGATGGCCTGGATCCACACACGATTCTCGAATATTTGATAACAGTTTTGTTTGTGCCAAGTTTGAAAATAAGGAGATTGGAGGTTTATTGTTAGGTGACAATGGCTATCCATGTAGGCAGTATTTAATGACCCCAATTTTAAACCCTGCAACTGGCCCTGAAAGACGTTTTAACAAGGCTCATGTACAGATGAGAAATGTTATTGAACGGACATTCGGAGTTCTTAAAAAGAGATTTCCATGTTTAGCATTTGGACTTCGTGTTAAATTGGAAAGGTCACTCGTGATCATAGTTGCATGTGCAGTTTTGCATAATTTCAGTAGACTAGCAGGGCTTCGGGATTTTGAAACAGATGCACCTCCTGATCACCCTGTCCCCCTGCTTCCTGTGCACAAAAGACATCAAGGCGGACAGGCGATGAGACAGCAGCTGCCAACACAGTCTTTCAGCAGTTAAACACAGGTAAAATAGCCTAACTGATTACTATTTCACCACGAGTATGTAACACCTGCAAGGTCACGGAAGCGTACAGGCGCACCACAAACCAGCCTTTAATTCCAAAATATCACAAGATGTAGCAAGTGTTGAATGTAAAAGTACTAATGTAGCCTGACTACACCAGTTCAGTGCGATAAGGCACCGAACAAATTTCAGAAGATCCTTTAGGTTCTTTTTATTACAGATCTAAAAATGTAGGAACAAGGTCACCAAGAAAATCACAGATACATTAACAAGCGTTTGTTTATTGTAAACTTCCAATAGCAACACAAACTGTACTGGTATAAGACAATTCTATTAACCTATTAACAGGTAGCAAGATTTCAAGCAGTTAAACAAGGTTCACATTAATTATATCATGTATTAAAAGTGCAAATGCAACAACGCTGCTACGCAGCAATAAAGTGGAGATACACATTCAAAGACACGATAAAACTGTCATAAAAAAAACAATACCACTGTACAAAAGTACAAATACCCACACCACACACACACACACACACACACACACACACACACACAATACGTCCGTGCAGGGGAGGGAACACACAGAGAGAGCGAGAGAGAAAACAGAAATCGCAATATAGCCTATTTTGTGCACTTCTTAATACCAAATAGGCTAAAAACACTCAGGCCGTTCGCACTCATAATTCCACACTGGCATACCATCAGCCCAATACTTATTGTCGGGATGCTCTATTAACTGGTCCGTTTCCGTCTCTCTCACTCGTCGTTCCCCGCTCCAAACACTGCGTTCCCACTCCTGCACAGACATACAAACCCCAGGATGGCGATCTTGTTTGTGAAAACATGTGCTATTTATATTCAGGTGCGTAAATTGATCAATAATTAAATTACTAGGTGCTCAACAGGGCAAACAAAGGGAAGCGGGTGGAGAAGCCAACATAACGTGATGCAAATCAATTATAAAGTGTCAGACAACACAAAGCGTGCACTAATCAAATCATAAAATAATTTTATAAAAACAACAACATTCAAGTGTAAAATGAATTTGAACAAGGCATTCTTGACCCTGTTACAAGTAGATACCAGTGGATTTGAGCAGTATCATTGATAGCAGTATCATCTCTGATCACTATTTCATCTCTTTTTCTCTGTCTCTCCCCCCTCTCCCTGCTCCTCCTACCCCCACTATCACCTCTCGCCGTAACCTCCGCTCTCTCTCCCCCTCTGTCCTTGCCTCCACTGCTCTCTCTCACCTCCCTCCTATCGACTCCTTTTCACAACTCTCCGTAGACTCTGCTACCTCCACCCTCTTCTCCTCACTCACCTCCTCCCTCGACTCCCTCTGTCCCCTCACCTCCCGACCTGCTCGCCCCTCCCCTCCCCATCCCTGGCTCTCCTCTGCTCTCCGCTCGGCAAGAATCACACTGCGATCTGCTGAAAAGAAATGGAAGAGAACCAAACTCCCTGCTGCCCTAGACCTTTACCGCACTCTCCTCTCCTCCTTCTCCTCTACTCTCTCCTCTGCAAAATGTGCTTATTTCCAATCTGTAATCCAAGCCTCCACTAACAACCCATGTAAACTATTCTCTACCTTCTCCTCCCTCCTAAACCCTCCCCCCCTCCTCCTCCCTCCTCTATCTCCCCTGATGACTTTGCCTCCTTCTTCTCTTCTAAAATCTCAGATATCCGCAAACTCTTTAACACCTCTCCCTCCCCCGCACCCCCTCCTGCTCCAACCCCTACACCCAATACATCCCCTACTAACTCGCCCTCCTTCTCCACCTTCTTGCCCCTCTCAGACTCTGACCTCTCCTCCCTGCTCCAGGGTCACAAACCCACCACGTGTGCCTTGGACCCCCTCCCCACTCACCTCTTTCAAGCTGCTGCTCCTGCTCTACTCCCCTTCATCTCCTCCCTCCTCAACACCTCTCTACTTTCTGGTATCTTTCCCTCTGCTTTCAAAAAAGCCTCTATCACTCCCCTCCTCAAAAAACCTACCCTCGACCCCACCTCCCTCCAGAGCTACCATCCTGTCTCCCTCCTACCCTTCCTCTCCAAAACCCTCGAGCGGACTGTACACCGCCAGCTCTCTGCTTTCCTGTCCAACCACTCTCTGCTTGACCCTCACCAATCTGGCTTCCGCTCTGCCCACTCCACTGAAACCGCCCTCCTGTCTGTCACCAACTCACTTAAGTGTGCCCGAGCTGCCTCTCTCTCATCTGTCCTAATTCTCCTCGACCTCTCTGCTGCCTTTGACACTGTTGATCACTCTATTCTACTATCATCTCTTGCTGACCTGGGGATCTCTGGCACTGCTCTGGCCTGGTTCTCCTCCTACCTCTCCAACCGCACTTACCAGGTAACCTGGTGTGGAGCAACCTCCACACCTCACCCTCTCTTAACTGGAGTCCCCCAAGGGTCAGTCTTGGGTCCTCTCCTGTTCTCTCTCTACACCCGCTCCCTGGGCCCCCTCATCGCATCCTATGGTTTCTCATACCATTTCTATGCTGATGATGCTCAGATTTTCCTCTCCTTCCCCACCTCTGACTCTCCTCCCATAGCTCTACCTGTCAGTGTGCTATTTCCTCCTGGATGCACTCGCATCACCTCAAACTCAACCTCTCTAAATCTGACTTCCTTTTCTTTCCCTCCTCCTCCCCCTCCTCTGATCTCTCTATCCCTGTTCCTCTGGAATCTACCACACTCTCTCCCTCTTCCTCAGCTAAGAACCTTGGAGTCACCCTGGACCCCTGCCTCTCTTATTCCCAGCACATCTCCACTCTGGCACGCACTTGCCGATTCTTCCTGAGCAACATCCGAAGAATCCGACCTTTCCTCACCAACTATGCTACCCAGCTCCTGGTCCAGGCCCTGGTACTCTCCCGCCTAGACTACTGCAACTCCCTCCTGGCTGGCCTCCCTGCGTCCGCCACCTGTCCGCTCCAGCTCATCCAGAACTCTGCTGCCCGTCTGGTGTTCTCTCTGCCTCGCTTCACCCACGCTACTCCACTACTCTGCTCGCTCCCCTGGCTCCCGATCACCGCTCGCATCCAGTTCAAGACTCTTGTACTAGCCTACAGATGCCTTGACCAGACTGCACCCAGCTACCTCCAGACCCTCATCTCTCCCTACACCCCCACTCGACCTCTCCGCTCCACCTGCACTAGAAGACTAGCTCTACCTCCGCTACGCTCCCCTGCCTCCAGAGCCGGCTCCTTCTCCACCCTTGCTCCGCAGTGGTGGAATGACCTTCCTACACATTCCGGCACCTCCTTAAGACTCACCTCTTCAAACAGCACCTGTAGAACTCCTCTGTTTGTATCCTGGGACACTATCACCCTTCATGTAAATGTGCTTTATTTTGCTCTTATCTGCCCCCTATTTTACTGCATTTAATCCTGTACTTCAGAATACTGTAATCTGCCAAGTGTTTAACCTGTAGTACTTTGTATTTAATCATATCCTGATGTAACTATCACTATTTAATCATATCCTGATGTAACTATCACTATTATCTGCTGTATTATTAAATTGTGGTTTGTCACACTTGTACTTTGCTTGAACAAAAGTTATTGTATGTCTTGCTCTTATTGTATTACTTGTATTGTAACACTTGAAATGTATTTGCTTACGATTGTAAGACGCCCTGGATAAGGGCGTCTGCTAAGAAATAAATAATAATAATAAATAATAATATTGGGGCGGTATTTATTATAAACAAACAATTACATTCAACAGTAGGTTTAGAAAAAAAAAACAGATGCCATGTAAGATATAATAGTGAAGAGTATTTATTATTCTGTACACATTGATGTACATTTATTCCTTCCCATTCCTTTTCAATGCAGCTATCTGCAACATTAATTTCTCCTCTTTCAATACGTAGATCCACATTTTCAATGTGTGCTCTTTATGAGCCATCTCTAGGAGGACGGGGCCAGGGTGAGCTGATTCACATCTCCGCTATATTACAGGCGATGAAGTGACAGTGGGCGGGCCTTGTTCTACGAGAGGCGAGCTAGTGGCTGAGCTAGTAGCAGTACAGACAGCGACGCCAGGAGCCGGGCTATCTGGCAGATCGAAAATGTGTTGTAAATGTTTTAGTTAATTCAGTTTTTGATTGGTTATTCTAATTAATAACACAAACATAAATGAGTTAATCACCACATGGACTTGCTATCTAAGTAAATAACAATATTTAATTGTAAATGTATTATCTAGGCTATTGATACAGAATATAATAAATGTTATTTTGTTTGTTTTCTACAACTGTCCGAAGCCTACCCCGGTGGAAGCTTCCTTGTTGAAACAGGCATCATCATCATATGGATTTGGTAGACTATCAAATTGTTGGGGCAAAAACTGAGCACATTTCTTTGAGATGCTATCTATTGCTGTCGGGGAAAGTCCACCGCCAGTCACGTATTGCTCTCGTTTCTCCCTGGAAATGTCTTTTTTTGCTTTAGCCTTTACATTTTTATATAATAGTTTTAACTGTTTCAGTTCCCGACAGTTTACTCTACTGTGGGAATTGAATTCTGCACGATCTTTGCCCAGGTTGACTCCTTCTGTGCTAAAGGTACGTTATCCATCTATGTTCTATAATTTTTGTAATCAAGAATTAAATTTGATATACAGTTTTTTCCTCAAAAACAAATGCAATGGTTTTACTTGTAGCCATGGTTATGCTCTAACGTACCACTTCACGAGACGATGTACATACAACCAGCATCACAGACACCGTGAATCCAGGATTAACGGGTGAGTTTTAGACTCAATCTTGGATTCGCAGATCTGTGACCATTACCTTTACCATATACTAATGCAACTTTAAGTTCAAACAAAGTACACACACAACTTATGCTAGCCTGCCAACATTGATCTTCAGACCACATGAGGGACGTGAATTGCAGTGGTTAATGAGCATTCAAATTTGGTCATGATTTTTTAATTTCATTTTAAAATAATTTTAGTGAAATATATGGGATTTGAGAAGTTGTACCGCCAGAGCTTATATACGTTACTGTCACAAAGACGGCCAGAGTGGGTGGCGTCAGACCAGAAAAGGAATACACAGAGACGGTGATGGTGATGAGAAATGCTGAGTGCAATGGCTGCACTCAGCGTTTAATGACAAAATAAAAGGTTTAAACAGAAAACACGGGACACGGCACTTGCGCCAAAATAAATAGACAAACGAAACGAACTAAACAGTGCACAGACAGACGAACAAAACACGGTGAGCAGATACAACTAATATTATTATTCTTCTTCTTCTTCTTGTTATTACTTTTACCTCTCCACACCCGTTCTCCACTCACCGAACACCAACCCCGAGTGCAAGAAATGTGCGTCTATATATACTATTGTGCTGGGATTCAATTACTAATTAATTATTCACTTGAATCCCAGCACGTGAATTAATTACGTGCAACCCCGTGCTCACATATTACATTTAACCAGCACGTGAAGTGATTTGTGCTCTCCTCGTGCCTAAATACAAATCTACACTTTTTAAATACACGTGAAACACAGACCCGTTTATATCCCGTGTACCAATGACTATACACCAACATTTACACACGCAACATACAACACATAACACACAATTGCACACAGGGGCGGGGCACATTGCCACAGTTACAAAATTGAGTATCAGTCTGAATGACAGTTCAGGTTTTTAACTATATTTTGCAGCTAACAGCTTGGTAATAAGTCGACATGTCATTTACATTCTTTTTGGCACTGCATATGCAATCAACTTGAATCTCATTTGTCTACTTTCCTTCTGTTCTTGGAAACATGTCTATGAAATGCAAAAAAAAAATCTAATTACTAATACGTTTTATGAATTGAGTTCAGCCCTCAATCTGCTGGGCGGTCAGTAACAGAACTTGACAAAACTCTATTAATCACTTTCCATGTGATCAAAAGACTTTTACCAACATATGTTTATTGCAAAAAAGCAAGTAATTGAAGTTGCAAGGTTATATTCATATTATTTTTATTCCAGTTGTTATAGCATTTTGTGTGAAGGCATAGATAACACAACAAAATTAGGAACTCATTTTCTCTAGTTTACAAAAGCACTGTACTGCATTTCTTCAATCATTCAGAAAAAAATAGTACATTATTTGTTTTTTATGTCGGGTTTATGAATTGTTTAAATTAGAATATTACCAGTTCTAATTTATAAATCATGGTAATGCATAATTCTGAATTATAAAACATTAGCATGGTTTCCCATGTTAAAACTTATATTTTACAGGTATTGAATTGAGCTCCTTACTCCTTAATCCTCCAAGTCGCCTATCAAAATGTATTGCATATTCTCTCTTGGCAGTAAACTAATAATGAGGTTCAGAGTTGCTGTAACAGAAGGGAATGGTGTCTCGGGAGGGCGCTCAAATCGGTGGGTGTGTGGGTGACAAGGAGAGTGGGTGAATCGCAGGTATGCTCATGATTAGCACAAATTAATTTATTGGGACTTGAAGCCAGCACATAGGTATACAGCCCAAGACAGTAACAAGTATTGATGTGGGAAGAACCACTAAGTGTGCATCTCTTTTAAATTAGAGTTATGGACACCATTGCATTATTCATCACCGAATGTCAATAGACCATATCTATAAAAAGGGCTATATGCATAAGTTTATTGATCAAGAGGCCAATTGTGCAAGCTATAAACACTAACTCAACAATGAGACGGAGATGAGGCCTGGCGTTGGAAAGGGAACAAGGCGGCTTACAGAGAGGTTTGGGTGTCCATGTTGATTTAAAAATACTAACATTCAAGCTGGCTGTAAATACAAAATTAGAGCTAGCAGTATCATGAAAAGCAGATGAGCAGGACCTACATCCGCGGTGTGTGCATAGAAACATAAAAGGACTGGCTCCTCACACTCTTAACAAGAATGTGGAACCAGGTTTTACTCTGGTTCAAAATGGAAGTGTGTAGTATGTTAGTACAGAAAGAAGGGCATTTACTTTGCTTCAAACTTCATTTATTTAACTTTATCATGTATTATTCATTAGAAACTGGCACCTTATTTAATTAAATTGGCATTTTTAATCTAATTGCCTTCATTATTTATTGAAATATCTAATGATTTGTATTAAGATGAATTGTTTATGTACTGTAAGTATTTTATAATATAAACACTACTGCTTTTCCCATGGACCCCTGTGTGAATGGCATCCTCCACTTGAGTGACTGCTAACAAAGGAACATGTAAAGCGTGCTAGTCAAGGTTTTAATCAATTTTCTACTTAATATGAACATTATTAATAACCCTTGGGCAGCAAATGCAATATAACAAATGGATGGACAGAGATAGAGAAGGATGGGATAGTCTCACACAATTGCATTGAATAATGTAATCCAGGTTACTGTTTCCAACACACTTTATTTTCTGTACAGTGGTAGCAATGGCCAGCTATACAAATGGTGAAGTATCACATGCTATTCTCCACACCAATGAGGTCAATTAACCTGGCCTGCATCATCTACATGCTAGAGGATGTTATCTGAATAGACTGGTTTGTCACAGATTACTACTGAAATACAATGTCAGGTCAATATAGAAGGCCATATTCTAAAAGGAAATACTACATGTTATAATTTGATCCAACAGGAAATGTAACTAAATCCAGTGAAATATTTTATAAAAATCTTTTTATTTCCAACACTTTTCCAATGTGTGAGAGCAGAGCAGTTGCACGGCAAGAAACTTGAGCATGCAGCAAAAAACATGATCATGCACGCAGTTTGAAATTATATTACTTGGAGTGTGATCATAACTGAAGTGCTTTTATCAGAAGCTTGTTTCTATTGACTCACATTATATTTCGTCCAGGACATTTCAATGTGGTGAATATGCAGACCTTGACATTAAGCAGGTTTCACTGTATTATTATCATTGTTATTAAATGTGGGATAAGATACACTTCATTGAACCCTTAAATGTCGTGTTCACCATCCACAGTTTGTTTTTGATTCAAATTAGATTGGAAGAAGTTTACGAAAAGCTGACTTTCTAACAGATAAAGGTTGTGATCGAGTTGCTATAAACACTGCTAGTGCATTGATATAGTGATCTGCATTGCTGCTTTTGGTTTAAACTATCATTAATCTGTGGTGTGTGTTACTCAAATAGATGTTTGCTGCTGTATGTATAATGTCCATTGTATTCCTTTTTAACATTGACTCAACTTAAAACTACCGGTAATATTATCTGTCATATAGCATGTAGAATCTGTCTATTTACACAATACGTATGTAAAATTGCAGTGCAAAATGATCTTGGTAAACCATGGGTTTAAATTTTGTATTAACAGTTTAAAACTCTAGTGAGATATATCTTGGTTAATGTTATAAGGACATAAGAAATAAATTAAACATAGTTCAATTGCAGAAGTGGTGAAAAAAGGGCAACATTTTTTATTCTTTTATGCAGAGCGTGACAAAGTGGCTTTCACTGTATTATTATGATTATTATGACTGATTAAATGTAGACTAAGGTACATTTTTCCAGAGTTGTAATGACTCAAGTCAATGACTTGACTCAGAATCAAATCGCAATTTTTCGTGACTCGACTCGAGTCATTGACATCAAATGACTCGGCTTGACTCGAGTTCCTGCAAGCAGAGACTCGATGCCACTGGATACCAGCTGTCGTTTGGATTGGTGTAGTAGCGAAGTGTATTTTAAAGAAAGCATTACTAAACAATGTCACCTGAGATCCAGTGTCAAGCAAACATTGCAGCTTCACTCCTTGAACTTCAACCTCCACCCTCGGGCAGCCTCCAATCATCACGTCAAACGGGGGACTGGCTCCACTCCTCTCTTCTCCCCTGGCCACTTGTCCCACAGTGACCGGGTCTAGTAGTTTAAAGATGTGCAGGATGAAGAGGGTCATGGACATCTCTGGGCAATGTGGCCGGCCCGACCACAAGCATTACACACAGGTCTTCCCTGGTGGTCCCACTGGAATGCAGGCCCCGAGGGCACTTCAACCTCGCAAAGGTAGTGGGGCTGGAGCCATTGTAACTGAGCCTGCATGTCAGTGGCAATGGAACGGGATAAACTGGTCAACTGGCCATGGACTTCGGCCAGAACCTCAGCCCAAATCTCTGCCTTCCAGTCAGGAGGTCCTTGCGTTGGGGGATGGGGATGGATCACTGCCTGGCTGATCACTTCCTTAGGAGATTCTTGACTGTCTTCGATGAGCAGCCTGGCCTCTATACCAACCTCGGTGAACGTCATGGCAGGGGTACTTCGCACATGCTGCTGGAGGATTTGATGTACTGTTCCAGGAAGGAGGCTGGAAATCCACTGATCGCGGAGGATGGTATCCTGGAGGGCGTTACTAGCGGGGTCCCATCGCTGCAACCTGGAAAGCAGTTCACAGAGACGACGTGAAAAAGCCCCCACTGCCTCCCCAGGCTCCTGACTACAGCTATATAATCTAGACCTTAACTGCGGCTAACGGAAGGTGGTCCCCATACAGCCCCTCTAACACTGCAAAGAGCTGACCGGGGGTCATATGTTCCCGTAATGGAAGGAGCACAATTTCTTGTAAACCCATCTAATGCCTGTAATATCATATCGGTAGGGCCACGATTCTATCGCGATCACGAAAAATCACGACAAAACGCGAAATTTTCATTTTTGGGGAGGGTATTGCGAAAATCCTACATAATGTAATAATTAAACATTTAGTTCTATAAAAGAATACTCACTTGTTATGACATATTATTTCTGGGTGCATTTCGTTTTTACTATATGCTTCCTGCCGCTAAGCTCTGGTTAAAGGGAAGTGAAACACTGAAAAAAACAAACAAAAAAAACCTCGCCTTTTTAAACTGCAACTAAGGCAGCTAGACGTGCATCAACATCCCGCATTTCAGCTAAGCAACGCGAAAAATATTTTCCTTCTGGTGAGTATGACACCTGCCTGATATATTATTTTATTCGGTGTGTAACGAAGCAGTAGACCACAATAGAAAGGACACTTGTGTCAAGCAGCTTAAAAGCGAGAAACACCTGAAAAGAAAACGTCTGCAGTTAGTGCAGAGCGATTCTGGTGAGACGGGAAAAAAGCAAGTTACTGTTTCAAGTTTGTTCACTGCTCAGACCAAAGATGGTGAAGTTAGAGACTTGGCTAGATTTCAGCTGGCAGAAGCACTGATAAAAGCAGATATCCCGCTAGAAAAGGTAGATAACCCTAGCTTTAAAATATTTTTAGAACAAAACATGAAAACTATGGGAGTCGTACCATCAGCCGACTGGCTGAGGAAACAATATGCGCCCAAAGTTTTTCAAGCTCAAAGAGGCGAACTTTTTGAGTTTGTTAAAGATGGATGGCTGTCTATATTGGTAGATGAAATGACAGACAATGAAGATCGCTTTGTACTGAATATCGTAGTTTACAAAATCAATCACAAGAATGACTGTCCAGCAGTCAAACTTCTACAATCTGTGTTCCTAGAAAAAACAGACGGAGCTACAATAGCGCAGTCAATTGTCAAAACTCTCTGCGAGTACAGTATTGAATGGGAATGAATTGCTGCATGTTTCTGATAATGCTGCAAATATGAATAGGAGGCTGTGTGGTCCAGCGGTTAAAGAAAAGGGCTTGTAACCAGGAGGTCCCCAGTTCAAATCCCACCTCTGCCACTGACGCATTGTGTGACCCTGAGCAAGTCACTTAACCTCCTTGTGCTCCGTCTTTCGGGTGAGACGTAATTGTAAGTGACTCTGCGGCTGATGCATAGTTCACACACCATAGTCTCTGTAAGTCGCCTTGGATAAAGGCGTCTGCTAAATAAACAAATAATAATAATAATGAATAAATGTTACGAGTCTGTTATCAAAGGCATGGCTGTGAACTCTATTCATGTCACATGTACAGACCAAGTTTACCTTTGCCAACCAAATACGCAAGTTGCGTTAACGAAAGTACGTGTCAGAAAAAACAGGAAAGCCACTTGAAAAGGTACCAGGACCTCCAGAGCCAATTGTTACCGGCTGAAAACATGGTTTGATTCTGTCCAATACATCAATGAAAACACAGAGCTTTTAACTGCTTTTCTAGAAATAGAAATGGAAAGTTCTGCTTCCACGACGTGTCAAACAGCGGAATTATTAAAATCCAAGTCTGTTCAATGTGAAGTCCGGTAAATTGTCGACAACTGTCATCCAGTCTGGAGCAGAATTCTGAAAAGTGAGTCTCCCAGTCAGTGTGTAACGAGTGTCTACAACAATGCAATGGATCTCCTTTCTTTTTTTACTAACCAACTACAAACTTTACCCTTGAATACCGGTAATACAAAACAATCGTTGGAGATTTCTGTGCAGAAAATTAAACAGTACTTTGCATTAGATAAGAAACCATCTGATCATGCTGCCAAGTTCTGCCAGCCTGCTGTTGGGTTTTTTAAAGATGTCAGGCTTTTGAACCCGAACCTTGTCAACTTACTGGACAGAAACGACTCGCTTTTGGCTTCCTTACCTGGATATACCGAGGGTGCTGTGAAAGAAATGGGAGGATATCGAGCTGCGCCTTTGGAAGTGCCCCAGGCCACCAATTCATTGATCTTTTGGTCTTCAATGAAGGATCGTTTCCCTCGCCTACATGCGATGTGGAAAGAAGTTTTTCAGTTTATGGAGTTGTGCATTCTCAGCTGAGACACAGCCTAAAGCCAACAAACCTCGCCGAACTAGCAAAAGTGTATATGAACAAATAAATCGAACAGCCTTGTGAATAGTTCCAGTTAAAAAACAATACGTTGAACATTGTTCTTTCTTTTCTTATTTAACAATCGAGTTTTCAACAGCGCATTAGAACAACCAGTTAGGTAAGTACTACACTTATTGATTTAAATTTGAATACACTAGTTATCTTTGTATTCTTTCATATTTTCATTGGTGCCAGTCCATTCTCCACTACAGGGTCTATTACCACATGAGGTGCTTCAGCACTCCCATTAGGAGGTTGCTTGCCTGGTTGCCCAACAGCTAGTGGCCCTGAGACACTCATTGCAACCGAGGTCGGTGCAGTGAACACAGAATCCTGCCGACTTATGCCAAAAACTGTCAAATGCTTTAACGCATCAAACTGGTAGAGACCAGGTGACAATAAACCAAAACACTTAACTATGTATACAAAAGTTAACCCTCCCATTTTCCACTCTCTCTACAGGTTCTTCTGGGATTCTGTGACACCAACCCCGACCCCTCAGATGATCGTCCAAGGACCACAATACAGGTAAGGAAGCTTCAATTTTTGTTGCAATAAATGGAAATCAATAGGGTTACAGACGTGCTCAAATTTGTTGGTACCCTTACAGCTCATTGAAATAATGCTTCATTCCTCCTCAAAAGTGATGAAATTAAAAGCTATTTTATCATGTGTACTTGCATGGCTTTGCTATGTCATAGAATAAAGCAAAGAAGCTGTGAAAAGGGATTAATTATTGCTTATTCTACAAAGATATTCTAAAATGGCCTGGACACATTTGTTGGTACCCCTTAGAAAAGATAATAAATAATTGGATTATAGTGATATTTCAAACTATTTAGTTTCTTTAATTAGTATCACACATGTCTCCAATCTTGTAATCAGTCATTCAGCCTATTTAAATGGAGAAAAGTAGTCACTGTGCTGTTTGGTATCATTGTGTGCACCACACTGAACATGGACCAGAGAAAGCAAAGGAGAGAGTTGTCTGAGGAGATCAGAAAGAAAATAATAGACAAGCATGGTAAAGGTAAAGGCTACAAGACCATCTCCAAGCAGCTTGATGTTCCTGTGACAACAGTTGCAAATATTATTAAGACGTTTAAGGTCCATGGAACTGTAGGCAACCTCCCTGGGCGCGGCCGCAAGAGGAAAATCGACCCCAGATTGAACAGAAGGATAGTGCGAATGGTAGAAAAAGAACCAAGGATAACTGCCAAAGAGATACAAGCTGAACTCCAAGGTGAAGGTACGTCAGTTTGTGATCGCACCATCCGTTGCTTTTTGAGCAAAAGTGGGCTCCATGGAAAAAGACCCAGGAGGACTCCACTTTTGAAAGAAAAACATAAAAAAGCCAGACTGGAATTTGCTAAAATGCATATTGACAAGCCACAATCCTTCTGGGAGAATGTCCTATGGACAGATGAGTCAAAACTGGAGCTTTTTGGCAAGTCACATCAGCTCTATGTTCACAGATGAAAAAATGAAGCTTTCAAAGAAAAGAACATCATACCTACAGTGAAACATGGAGGAGGCTCGGTTATGTTTTTGGGCTGCTTTGCTGCGCCTGGCACAGGGTGCCTTGAATCTGTGCAGGGCACAATGAAATCTCAAGACTATCAAGGCATTCTGGAGCGAAGCGTACTGCCCAGTGTCAGAAAGCTCTGTCTCAGTCGCAGGTCATGGGTCCTCCAACAGGATAATGACCCAAAACACACAGCTTAAAGCACCCAAGAATGGATAAGAACAAAACATTGGACTATTCTGAAGTGGCCTTCTATGAGTCCTGATTTGAATCCTATCGAACATCTATGGAAAGAGCTGAAACTTGCAGTCTGGAGAAGGCACCCATCAAACCTGAGACAGCTGGAGCAGTTTACTCAGGAAGAGTGGGCCAAACTACCTGTTAACAGGTGCAGAAGTCTCATTGAGAGCTACAGAAAACATTTGATTGCAGTGATTGCCTCTAAAGGTTGTGCAACAAAATATTAGGTTAACGGTCCCATCATTTTTGTCCATGCCTGTGGGAGGGGGTGGGTGATTCACTGACACAAGAAACAGCAGGTGTACTTGAAGCACCGCACAGGTGCCCAGTTTTATTGTGCTGGGTGTACTTTTTATTTTTAGCCCGCAGAGGGCGCTGTTCACCGTGGTCTGCGTACCAACTATGGTAACACAGAACCACGGGACATACCAGTACGGTACGGTTCAAGTGCGGGCGCACTTACAAGTGCTCAAACAATAATTCCAAAACCAAAGGTGGGAAAAAAACAGGAAAATAAAACACAGTAACAAAACTACAAAAGAAAAGATGCTGCACTTCGGCAGCGTTACCCCAGCCGTCGCTAGCCGCACGGCCCGGGTCTCCTTCCTACTCTGGCCGTCTCCTCAGCCTACCCTCACACTACACAAGGGGTCTGCCCACGGGTTCCCCACTACAGTTAGGTTTTTTTTTTCCGTTCTTTATCTTTTTTTTTTCGTTGTTTTCCTCGTTTTTCTTTTTGGTCCCGGTTCTCTCTCGGTCCCGGCTCCCGTACTTCCCAGTACGTCTTTTGTTTGTTTCTTTAAAAGGGCAGACCTGAGGAAACAGCAGAGTATTATTTTTATAGGGCACACAATCCCATTAGAGCCCGCCTACCAGCCACTCAGAGAGGGGGAAAGCGCACACCCCCTCCTCCCCACCTCTCCGTGTCACCGCCATGACTGACAGGCCGACCCCACGGGACTGCCGCCCCCTCCCTGCAGCATCGTGCCTGCGTCAGACGGCCAGTCCAGATCTCTCCCTGTTACACATCCTCCCCCTCAGAATGGCACCACCGGTCCATTCGAAATCCTACACCCCCATGCCTTCCCGAGAGAAAAAATCAGCATTTAGATGGAGTTTACCTGCTCGGTGGACAACCCGGAAGGCATAGGGCTGCAGGGCCAAGTACCACCGCGTGATCCTGGCATTATTATTTTTCATCCGGTGAAGCCATGCTAAGGGGGCATGATCTGTAATCAGGGTGAAGTGTCGCCCCAGGAGGTAGTATCGGAGTGACTCGACTGCCCATTTTACGGCGAGACACTCCTTCTCGATGGTACTATAGTTCTTTTCACGGGGAAGGAGCTTCCTGCTGATATACAGGACCGGGTGCTCGCTTCCCCGCACCTCCTGAGACAACACTGCCCCGAGACCTGTCTCTGACGCATCCGTCTGCAGGGTGAACCTCTTGCTGAAATCAGGACTGCACAGCACTGGCTTACTACACAATCTCCGCTTCAAAGCGAGAAAGGCCCTCTGGCACGGCTCCGTCCACTGAACCGTATTTGGGGCAGCCTTCCGGGTGAGGTCTGTCAAGGGAGCAGCGAGCGTGGCGAAGCTCGGGATGAACTTCCTATAATAGCCCGCTAGTCCCAAGAAAGAGCGCACCTGGGTTTTGGTCATAGGGACCGGCCAGTCAGCCAAGGCCTTCACCTTAGCAATCAGCGGTCTGATCTGGCCGCTCCCTACTCGATACCCCAAATACTCCGACTCACTCTTCCCAATGGCACATTTCTTTGGGTTAGCAGTGAGCCCAGCCTCCCGCAAGGATTGCAATACCGCCGCTACCTTACACAGATGACTCGGCCAATCCTCACTGTGGATAACCACGTCATCTATGTAAGCAGCGGCGTACTGCTGATGGGGCCGCAAAATGCGGTCCATCATCCGCTGGAAAGTGGCTGGTGCTCCGTGCAACCCAAAAGGCATGGTCCTAAATTGGTATAACCCGAAGGGAGTCGAAAACGCCGTCCTCTCTCGGGATTCCGGGGTCAGGGGTATCTGCCAGTACCCCTTCGTTAAATCCAGTGTCGTCATAAAATGAGCCGTGCCTAGACGCTCCAGCAACTCATCTACCCGAGGCATGGGATAAGCGTCAAACCTCGATCTCTCATTAACTCGCCTGAAGTCAATGCAAAACCGAGTGGACCCGTCTGGCTTATCCACTAAAACAATTGGACTGTTCCAGTCACTTTGGGACTCCTCTATCACCCCCAGTCTCAGCATTTCATCAATCTCCGTTTTTATTACCTGTCTTTTACGCTCAGGTATGCGGTACGGCCTCTGGCGAACTGGCGCCCCCGGCTCAACTTCAATGTGATGATGGGCTACTCGAGTCTGCCCCGGGACGGGAGAAAACACATCAGGAAATTCCGTCACCAGCGCCCGAGCCTGACATTTCTGTGTTGGTGTCAGATTTTCTGCAATCTGTACCGACCCTGTTTTCGCCACCACAGAAAGATCAGGTCCCAGGTCGGTGACGTCATCTGCCTGCGCCACTACCAATGCCTCCGGTTGCAGCCAGGGCTTCAAGAGGTTTACATGATAAATGTGTTTCTCTCTCCGTCGCTCCGGCTGGCAGATCTCATAAACCACCGCCCCAATCCGGCGTGTAACCTCAAAAGGTCCTTGCCACTTAGCCAGAAGTTTCGACTCAGAACTGGGTAATAATAGAAGTACTTTATCCCCCGGCTGAAATGTGCGTAACCGGGCTCCTCGGTTGTACTGCGTCTCCTGTCTGTGCTGAGCCTGCTGCAAATTGTCATGCGCCCATTTTCCCACAGACTCAAGACGTTTGCGCAGGTCCAACACATACCGGACTGTATTAGTCGAATTATCCTGCTGCTCCTCCCACATCTCTTTGACCAGATCAAGCACACCCCGGGGTCTTCGCCCATACAGCAGCTCGAATGGCGAAAAACCCGTGGAAGCCTGGGGTACCTCTCTGATCGCAAAGAGAAGGGGAGGAATCAGCTGGTCCCAGTAACGCACATCACTATTAATAAATCTGCGCAACATGTTCTTAAGGGTTTTATTAAAGCGCTCCACAAGACCATCGGTCTGAGGATGAAACACCGAGGTCCTAATGGTCTTAATCCCCAAAAGTTTACATGTTCCGCGGATTAGTCGGGACATAAAGTTGGTGCCTTGGTCGGTCAGTATTTCTTTGGGGATCCCCACTCGGGAAAAGACCTTCACAAGCTCGTTGGCAATAGATTTGGCTGAGGTAGAGCGAAGGGGAATGGCCTCGGGATAACGCGTGGCGTAATCCAGAATGACCAATAGGTGTGTGTATCCCGCCGCACTCCTCTCCAGCGGCCCAACCAAATCCATTCCAATACGCTCAAACGGAGCTTCCACTAGGGGCAACGACACCAGTGGGGCTCGTGGAACGGCTCTAGGACTAGCCTTTTGACACTCCCCACAACGTTCGCAAAAACGTCTGACGTCACCATCCAGCCCCATCCAGTAGAACCGTGACACAAGCCTTGCTTTAGTCTTATCCCTGCCCAGATGACCAGACAAAGGAATAGCGTGAGCCAGCCGCAGTAAATCCTCCTTAAAGGGGTGAGGTATCAGCAACTGGTGACGCACTTCCCCGGTCTGGGGCAATTTGTCGACACGGTACAGGAGGTCTCGAGCGATTTCAAAGTGAGGGTACGTGGCGGCGCGTCTGGGCTCGACCACCCGACCATTAACCACAGCTGCTTGGTCAAAGAGCCTGCCCAGCACGTCGTCACGCCCTTGCTCGAGTCGGAAGTCACGGGAACGAGCTAAAAAATCAGCTCCCATGGCTTCCAGCTCGGGATCAGGTCGGTCCTGAGCGGAGGCAGCCGAACCAGACCCCTGCGCTGGCTCCGCGGCCTCCCCCCCAGACTCTTCACCAATCGCCCCCACCTGAAACTTTTCAAGCCCCCTCCACTGCCAGCCCTCATTCTTCGCAGCCCGGCGCTCCCGTTTAGTTTTACGGGGTTTAAATTTATGACAAAACCACTCCGGGTCCCGAAAGGGAAAGATCTCTCCAATTACTTCCTCTTTCTTAGCCAATAGGGAGGACGGGGCCGTCAGGGCAGCCAACCAACTTTTGAATTGCCCACAGTCCCGTCCCAGAACTACCGGTACCGGCAATCGAGGACACAACCCCACCTGCACCTGTGTCATCTGCTGTCCAATTTTCACCGTTATGTTAACCTTAGGATATGAGCGTACATCCCCATGAATACATTTAATATGCACCCGTCCCAATATTTGCTTATGCCCCGGTGAGATTAGGCTATCCTGTATTAGGGACTGACCACACCCTGAATCCAGGAGCGCCTGGGTTTTTGTACCATCCACTGTCACAGGAATAACAAAACCCGTCTGCTGGAGTGACTGAGGTAATTGAACATGCTTACCTGGTCGGCTGAGGTCACACTCCATCACGGGACAGTCCCGCGCGATGTGGCCCACCTCCCTGCACGTCCAACACCTCGGTGGACTGGTTTCTTGCCTTGGAGCTCCAGCAAGAGGTGGAAAAACCGGAGCCATCAAAGGGGCTCGTCGATAAGGTGGCCGCGCGAGACCCCGGTCCGACACCGCAGCAGCCCGCGGGGAACCCCACCCCGCTCCGGTTCCCGGGCCGGGAGCTCCCGCGGTCACCCCTCGACCAAATACTTGGCTACCCCTCCCCCCCAGTCCCTTCGCCCTCTCAGGGCCCAGTAGAGGGGGTGCTTCGGTAGCCACACTCTTCCCAGGCAGTCTCGTGGGCGTTGGCTCCGCTGCCTGGTATTGTTCCGCTAACTCGACCGCCCGATCCAGAGTGGCAGGTGCCTGCCGCTGTACCCACAGCCGAGGTCCCGGGGCCAAACACTCCAGGAACCGCTCTACCACGATTACTTCTACCAACCTGGCTTTGGTGGTGGCATCCGGGTTCAGCCAACCCATGGCGTAATCCTTAAGACGGTGGGCGATGGTTCGGGGATGCTCCCCTGCAGCGAAATGCTCTCCCCGGAACTTTTTCCTATAACCCTCCGGCGTGGCCCCAATGCGATTAAGGATAGCCGTCTTCAGCACTGGATAATCCAACATCTGCGCTGGGGACAGCGTTCTCGCCGCTGCTTGAGCCTCTCCCGTCAGCTGAGGCAACAGGTAGCTGGCCCATTGTGCCGGATCCCACCCGGCCGAGGTCGCCATGGCCTCAAACACCTCCAAATATGCCTCAGGTCGATCCTCGGCGGTCATTTTCGTGGGCCTCTGCAACCGGGGGTCTGGAGCTGCGGGTCTAGCCGCCCCCTGCACCGCAGCCATGAGGGTCTGGCGCAGGAGGTCCATCATGGCGGCGAACTGTGTGGCATCCATGATTTATTTTGTGCACTGCCTTTATGGGCAATGCCAGTGAATCCCACTTCTGACACCACGTGTGGGAGGGGGTGGGTGATTCACTGACACAAGAAACAGCAGGTGTACTTGAAGCACCGCACAGGTGCCCAGTTTTATTGTGCTGGGTGTACTTTTTATTTTTAGCCCGCAGAGGGCGCTGTTCACCGTGGTCTGCGTACCAACTATGGTAACACAGAACCACGGGACATACCAGTACGGTACGGTTCAAGTGCGGGCGCACTTACAAGTGCTCAAACAATAATTCCAAAACCAAAGGTGGGAAAAAAAAACAGGAAAATAAAACACAGTAACAAAACTACAAAAGAAAAGATGCTGCACTTCGGCAGCGTTACCCCAGCCGTCGCTAGCCGCACGGCCCGGGTCTCCGTCCTACTCTGGCCGTCTCCTCAGCCTACCCTCACACTACACAAGGGGTCTGCCCACGGGTTCCCCACTACAGTTAGGTTTTTTTTTCCGTTCTTTATCTTTTTTTTTTCGTTGTTTTCCTCGTTTTTCTTTTTGGTCCCGGTTCTCTCTCGGTCCCGGCTCCCGTACTTCCCAGTACGTCTTTTGTTTGTTTCTTTAAAAGGGCAGACCTGAGGAAACAGCAGAGTATTATTTTTATAGGGCACACAATCCCATTAGAGCCCGCCTACCAGCCACTCAGAGAGGGGGAAAGCGCACACCCCCTCCTCCCCACCTCTCCGTGTCACCGCCATGACTGACAGGCCGACCCCACGGGACTGCCGCCCCCTCCCTGCAGCATCGTGCCTGCGTCAGACGGCCAGTCCAGATCTCTCCCTGTTACAATGCCATTTTCATTTGTTTTATTATTTACAATATTATGTTGAATAAAAAATCAAAAGCAAAGTCTGATTTCTATTAAATATGGAATAAACAATGGTGGATGCCAATTACTTTTGTCAGTTTCAAGTTATTTCAGAGAAAATTGTGCATTCTTCGTTTTTTGTGGAGGGGTACCAACAAATTTGAGCACGTCTGTATATCGAACATTGTAAGTAATATAAAATAAAAACAACTAAATATTCACAGCAAAATTATAACAAACAGTGCAAATCAATCAATCAATCAAAAGTGAAAAGGTGCAGTGCTCAATTTGGTCACTTATGACACAATTTTCTTTGCCTTCTCTGTGTCTCTGTGTCTTCTCTGTCATAGTACAGCTGTGGCCAAAAGTTTTGCATCACCCTATAGAATTAACTAATTTTGCTTCATAAAGTCGAAAGAAACCTGCTGAATAATGTTACGTTGACATATTGAATTACATACCACTTTGTATTTTTCTATATACTTAACGAAAAATTGACAACAAAAAAAAAATATGACATTTCGAAATGGCTTCCGGTAGACTTTTGAGATATTATTTTGTAGTTTCTTTGATTACATGAAGTTAAATAAATCCTCAAATTTTAGGTGGTGTGAAGCGTTTGTCCATAGCTGTAGGCTGAGTGCAGCTCCTGGGCTCACGAGAGAGGCTGGGAAAGATGCCATGTTTCCACCCTGAGCTCTGATCTCAGCTTCACAGGCAAAGTGAATGAAAACTCCAGCTTGTGACCTTCTGTTTCTGTTAGTAGTGTTTCAAATGATTCTGGGAGAGAAGCCAATAAATGGTGTGATAAAACCTCATTACTTTCTTCGAATTCAGCAGGAGTTCCAGGTAATTCAAATCACTTTGCTGTAAACCAGCAAAATTCTTCCAACTTTGTCAAGATGTATTGAGCCTGGCCTTCAAAGCAGACAACAACACTAATACTAAGTGTTTGATATTGACATGAATTTTTTGTTGAAACTTTTGTGTGTTTTTCTTTTAAGCATTAGTGGATAGTTTTTAATTTAGTGTTTAAAGTCCTGTATGAAAGAAACTACATTGTTTTATTGCAAACACTGATATTCTACAGATCCAAGCTTCAATATAATTAAGCCTCTTCTGACATCCTGTGCATTGGAATATGGGCTGATGAGGCACATCCAATTTACCATTTACAGTACAAGCTTCCAGTGCATTCTTTGTGTACTATAAGGGTATATGATGGTGAATGTATGTGTATGCTGGTAATATCTGCATGAGTAGAAGTGAATAGTGCTGATATAACCAATACACAGACACTTGTAGTCCTATATCTCTATTATTATTATTATTATTATTATTATTATTATTATTTACTGTTTTATTATTAACATATTAACAATTTTAAAAAACACCCAGCTATATTTGCTTTCTAATCATGAACTGTTATTTAGTCCATTGTCATTGTTCTAGAAAAAGAGGTAAAAGATCAATGAAGAGAATACCGCTAAGTGGCTGAGGTACCTGGCCAATTTCTAATGGCTCAGTATAATCATAATCTCAATCCCCCCATTTTATTATGTGAGATGGGATGTGCCATTAAGTCCTCTAATTACCAGTTTGAGTTGTGTGACATTGCAAAGGGACAAACCCTACCCTACTTTAAATCTGAGGTCTTTAGGCACGGAGCCCAACTAATTTAACCATTTAGGTCTGCTGTGGTCTAGTTGTGATAATTTAGAATGTTTTTTTTAAATCATTAAAACAGGACAGTTGAAGGGTACAACTATGAGGACTATGAACAGATTAAACCACACTACTTGGACAGCGGAATCAAGCGCCACAGACCCTGCTGACTGGACAAGAGGGATGCGAAAAACCATCTGAGGAAGCAGCAGAATTACTGGATGCAGAGTGCTGCTGTTTATTCACTTGTATGTGTGTGTGTAGCCCTGTCCTTCCAGTAACTAATCAGCACTTAACGTAGAGATGAAAAATACAAGCGCAGTGTGGAGGTGAGGTTTAACCCTACAAGAAACCTAAACAACTCAGAAGGAAAATAAAATACATTCCCGAACAATAAGCCACATAAATACAATACCTCTTAAAGCAGGCTGAAAGTGAAAAGTAAAACATTCACCGGGAATCAATTTCTAATGAAGTAGCTAGAGATAAATTGCTTAAATATCCTTACTATATATACATCCATTACATAGCGAAAAGACACCCAGCACATTTAAAGTGATTAATACTAACACAATAATGACATGAATCTTACCAACTGTACACTTCTATTTGTTATAGTGGAGTTCTCAATAGGGTTATATTGAACGTATATAATGTATTTTTGTATTTATTTAAAAACATGCTTCTGCTTTCAGCCAGTAACATACAAACAATGCTGTGCTTGATGATCATTGTTTAGACTTGACCGCTAATACTATACATATTATTATTTTTTATTATATTATTATTATTTATTGAAACAAAACAAGAGACAAACACAACGCGTTTCAACACATATTGTGTCTTCATCAGGTGCTGCAGCGATTTCCCAATAAATAAATAATAAAACGTTTTTATCAAACAATGCTAGGAAATACACAAAACACAGGAGTTGCAGTGAAACACCATAGCGTACGTTTATTATATACAGTCGTTGGTTGGCAAAACAAAAATAAACAAACAAAAAACTACTCCAACAAGGAGTGCTAACTAAACACAAGTCCCTATGTAGGACAGGACAGCTAAGCTGTTTCCCTGTACAGAAAAAACATTGGTAATTTTATAAACAGCACCACTATCCCACACAGTAACAGTTGTTCTTGAATACTTACAGCAATCTTTCATAAACACCATCTGTCTCGTTCTACAACCAGCTCTCTGGTAGTCTCCCCCTGAACTGGATTCGAGGCTGGCTTTATACAGCCAGGACCCAGCCCTTCCTTGCTGCTGACTTACAATGCGCTCCATGGTCTGGCTCCTGACTATCTAAAAGAGCTCCTGTGTCCATATGCACCTGTCCCTGCTCTAAGGTCAGCCGACTCCGGTCTTTTGCTTGTTCCAAAGATTAAGGCCAAGAGAATGGGTGAAAGAGCTTTTAGCTATAATGCACCAAGACTGTGGAATAGATTGTCATCCAACATCAAAACTCATTTTTTTAGATTAGCTTTCGAATCCTGATTGTATGTATCAATCTATTATTATTTTAAACTTGTTCACTGTATTTCTATTTTTAAACCGAGTTGTTGCTTACTTTTTATTAATATTACCAATTTTGTTGTAAAAATTGTGCTTAATTCTGTATTTTGTTGTTGTTGTTGTTTATTGTATTGTAAAGCACTTCGAGACACTTTGTGTGAAAGGTGCTATATAAATAAACTTAAACAAGACACACCTGTGTACTGTCACACAATTAACTTTGGCCATTTTGACTATGGCCTTCTGGGAAATGTAGTATTTTAGTCAGCCGTCATTTTATCCCACTACACACAGTACATATTATACAGACAGTTATTCATTGTGGAAACAGGATAGTTTACATGCTGTTACTTATGTGTGCACTGTTACAGACACCATATGTCCCATTAACCACTCTGTCACTATATATATATATATATATATATATATATATATATATATATATATATATATATATACAGGTAATGGACAAAAAAATGGAATCACCAATGTAAAGTCACTTAATAGGGAGTTGGGCCACTGTGGTATCCTGCTCTGTGGAGTTCTCGGTGGACTGTTTTTGATGAAACTGGCTGCTTGCGCCCCAGGTTGAAATTTGCAGTGAATTGATCTGCAGTTGCTCGCCTGTTTTGCCTTGCACTTCGAATTAATGCACGGATATCATGATCCTGGCGTATGTACTGTTGCCCTTTGCTAATGATGTCTTTCCCTCGGACTTCCATGCCGACATCACTTTTGACACCGTTGCTCGTGAAACATCAGCAAGTTGAGCTGTCTTGGTCACTGACGCTCCTGCCAAACGCGCCCCAACAATCACCCCTCTTTCAAAGTCACTGAGGTCTCCTGTCCAGCATTTTTATACATGACCCTAAGCATGCTGGGATGTTATTTGCTTAATTAAAGCATGAGCCACACCTGTGTGGAAGCCCTTGATTTCGATATACTTGGTGTCCCTCATTTACCCAGGTGTTTCCATTTTTTTGTCCACTACCTGTTTATATACATATACAGTATATATATATATATATATATATATATATATATATATATATATATATATATATACAGACATGCTCAGATTTGTTGGTACCCGTACAGCTCATTGAAATAATGCTTCATTCCTCCTGAAAAGTGATGAAATTAAAAGCTATTTTATCATGTATACTTGCAAGCCTTTGCTATGTCATAGAATAAAGCAAAGAAGCTGTGAAAAGAGATGAATTATTGCTTATTCTACAAAGATATTCTAAAATGGCCTGGACACATTTGTTGGTACCCTTAGAAAAGATAATAAATAATTGGATTATAGTGATATTTCAAACTAATTAGTTTCTTTAATTAGTATCACACATGTCTCCAATCTTGTAATCAGTCATTCAGCCTATTTAAATGGAGAAAAGTAGTCACTGTGCTGTTTGGTATCATTGTGTGCACCACACTGAACATGGACCAGAGAAAGCAAAGGAGAGAGTTGTCAGGAGATCAGAAAGAAAATAATAGACAAGCATGGTAAAGGTAAAGGCTACAAGACCATCTCCAAGCAGCTTGATGTTCCTGTGACAACAGTTGCAAATATTATTAAGACGTTTAAGGTCCATGGAACTGTAGCCAACCTCCCTGGGCGCGGCCGCAAGAGGAAAATCGACCCCAGATTGAACAGAAGGATAGTGCGAATGGCAGAAAAAGACAATAACTAGCTGTTACAAGGTTTTCAACAAATTGTGTTTTTTTTTGTTTACCTTTTTTTCCTTGAAAGGAGAACACCAGCCATACAATTACCCCTGAGATATGTAATTATCAGCATTTACCCTCTGTAAGGCTCTTTACTTTCCACTTAGCTGGTGTATCATTTATTATAAGTGCACTGAAACACAAAGCAGTGCTAATTTATAGAATGCAAAGACTGACAGCAAAACTCTTTGCAAGTTGACCAGATAGTGCTACTGAGATACAGGCAATTTAGTTATATGGAGGGAGTTGTTTTAGTGTGACTGTGACAGGGTGGCTGAGCGGTGACGTCACGGCAGAAGCAGGAAGGACAACTGACACCAGGTACTGCAGTTCAAAAAGGCTTGCGCTGCCGTTTTTATTAACAAACAAAAATAAATAAAATATTCAAACACAAAACACTGTGCTCACACAGCAAAATAAAAGGGTAAACAAAAACAAATCTCTGACACAAAATAATAAATACGATCCCAGGTCAGGCTGGGCAGTTGCTGTCACTGTTCCTGGAATCTTTTAAAATCACGTTTTGTTTCTCTCCACTCTCGCTCCTCACTAACACCCACCCCGAGCTGGAGAGCTGCAGGCTTTTTATATTCAGGTGACCATCTCCCAATTAGCAACAAAATTAATCACTTAATTAATCCGGGAGATGGCCACCTTCTGCACGAGTTTAATTATTACTTCTGTGGATGGGACTACCCATCCACGCTACAAAACAAATCGGCTACGCCGTCAAAATACAAACAATAACAAAACATACGGCGCTCGCCGTCATATAAATACAACTAAATCATCAAAATAAACAAACACAAAATAACACAGGGGTGGAGGGGGAACCCTCGTTCTGAAAATAAAACAAACAAACACATATCAATAAGCAGGGCTTACTACCGCCCTGCTACAGTGACAGAAAGCAAAAACAAAGGTCTTTACATGGCTCGCTGTAAAAAACAAACACAATGTTTTACATCTTCATTTGCAAGCGCATATTTGTGTGTTAAGCAGGCATCCTTCCAGTTCTATTTTTTTGCTTCTGTATTGTTCTTATTTTCTTGAAATCTTTCTTAATCTTGCTTTGAGCTGCTTGTCGGGAGATTCCTAAATGCCGGAACTGAACACACTTCTTCATTCCATTGAAATAATGCCACAGTATGATCTTTCAAGCCCTACCTACTCTTCGTTTATACAGACAGAGACTAAATTCATCCATAAAGTTTGTTATTAATCAGTTAATAAGTATAAAATGATAGTATAATGAAGCTTTGCTTTAGGTATCTGCAGCAGGAATGTCACCACTGTGTTGTTTTACCCAAGTAGCAGTGGGAATTTTTACTGTGGAAATAACTCTGCAGCTCTCTAATTTGGAGCCAAGTAAGCTTGTGGAAATCCATTTCACAATGTACCCAACAATGTGTCACAAAGACGGCCGGAGTGGGTGGCGTCAGACCAGACGCAGGAAATAAACAGACAGACTTGGAGTTTGGTGGAGCTGAGCGAATGGTTTCGCTCAGCATTTAATAAAACAGCACAGAAAATAAAAGGTTTGAACAGAACACAAAACAGGACACAGCACTTGTAGCCAAAATAAACAGGTAGACAAAATGGACAGACACTAACAAACAGGGACGAACAAACACGGTGAGAAACACTTATTATTATTCTTCTTCTTGTTATTGTTTTTATCTCCTCTCTCTCCCGTTCTTTCGCCCTGAACACCCAACCCAGACTGAGTGCTACGTGTCTCTATATATACTGTTGTGCTGGGATTCAATTACTAATTAATTATTCACTTGAATCCCAGCACGTGAATTCATTACGTGCAACCCCGTGCTCACATATTACATTTAACCAGCACGTGAAGTGATTTGTGCCCTCCTCGTGCCTAAATATAAATCTACACTTTTTGAATACACGTGAAACACAGACCCGTTTATATCCCGTGTACCAATCTATATACACCAACATTAACACACGCACGCAACATACAACATATAACACACAAATGCACACAGGGGCAGGGCACATTGCCACATATACCCCCCCTTGTGCGCAGCACACATGGCCTCAACGGCCACCTCCCCCCTTAAAAATCCAGCAGTCCAGGACAATGTCTCGGGCTGGGAAGGGAGGCTTCAGTGGGCCCATGGCTGGCCATGCTGTCAGCACCCCTACCGGTAGTGGCACGGCTGACAGCATGCTGGTCCATTCCTGCAGCGAAACTGCTGCTGGGGAAAGTGGTCTCCTGACCTCTCCCCCTGTCTTTGTAGCCGGTAGCTCCCTTTGGTGGGGCTCCGACCACAGTATTCCAGCAGCAAAGAAGCTGCAGTGGGAGCAGGTCTCCTGACCTCCCCCACAATCTTCGGCAGCGAAACTGCTGCAGTGGGAGCAGGTCTCCAGACCTCCTCCCCTTTCTTCGTGGCCGACAGCTCCCCTTTCTGGGGCTCCGGCCACCGTACTCCCTGTGGTGGAAGTACGGGAAGCAGAGACAGCTCCTGCTGTTCTGCTTCTGGCAGTGGCGGAGGCAGAGGCAGCTCCTGCTCCTCTGCTCCTGGTGGTGGTGGAGGCAGAGGCAGCTCCTGCTCCTCTGCTCCTGGCGGTGGTGGTGGCGGAGGCAGAGGCAGCTCCTGCTGCTCTGCTCCTGCCGGTGAAGATGGTGGAGGCAGAGGCAGCTCCTGCTGCTCTGCTCCTGGCGGTGGTGGAGGCAGAGGCAGCTCCTGCTCCTCTGCTCCTAGTGGAGGAAGCGGTGGAGGTGGCGGAGGCAGAGGCAGCTCCTGCTGCTCTGCTCCTTGCGGTGGAGGCAGAGGCCGTGGGGCTGATGCTGGCCACTCAGAGGGAGGCTGTGGCGGTGCTGGCTCCCTCTGCTGTGGCGGCTGGGCTGGCGTGCGCCGTGCTCCCTTCAGCAGCATAACTAGAGGCTGCTGGGGGACACCAGCATCCTGCCCTTCTCCCCCCCAGAAAATTTCAGGGGGTAGAGCCTGCAATTCCTCCCCTTCTGGCTCTTGGGACGGCAGCAGCAGATGAACCAACAGGTATTCTCCCTCTGCTGGCAGCTTGGGTCCTAGGGCTGTGGAAGCCCCGACTTCCCTCTCTTCGGGCTGTGGACGCACCGACTCCTCCCTTTTGGGCTGTGGACGCACCGACTCCTCCCTTTTGGGCTGTGGACGCACCGACTCCTCCCTTTTGGGCTGTGGACGCACCGACTCCTCCCGTTTGGGCTGTGGACGCACCGACTCCCCCCTCTCGGGCTGTGGACGTTCGGGCTCCCCCCACTCAGGCGTAGGACGTTCGGGCTCCTCCCACTCAGGCGTAGGACGTTCGGGCTCCTCCCACTCAGGCGTAGGACGTTCGGGCTCCTCCCGCTTGGGCTGTGGACGCTCAGGCTCCTCCCGCTTGGGCTGTGGACGCTCAGGCTCCTCCCGCTTGGGCTGTGGACGCTCAGGCTCCTCCCGCTTGGGCTGTGGACGCTCAGGCTCCTCCCGCTTGGGCTGTGGACGCTCAGGCTCCTCCCGCTCGGGCTGTGGACGCTCAGGCTCCTCCCGCTCGGGCTGTGGACGCTCTGGCTCCTCCCGCTCGGGCTGTGGACGCTCTGGCTCCTCCCGCTCGGGCTGTGGACGCTCTGGCTCCTCCCGCTCGGGCTATGGACGCAAAACCAGCAGGCATTCTTCCTCTGCTGGTGGAGACAGGGACAGCAGGCATTCTTCCTCTGCTGATGGACCTGCTACCTGGGCTGCTGTTCCACTTATAATTGCCTCCAGGTAGCTGAGGACCAACCCCACACCTTCCTCCCAGGTGCTTAGGGTCTGTTCCCTTGCATATGCCTCCCATCGCTCCCTATCCATAAACTGCAGGAACCGGACGACTACTGGGATAGACTGGGCCTCCTGCCCAGCATTTTCCAGCATCCAGTCCCGCACTTTGATGGCGTCTTCTGCCATTTTTTTTTTTTTTTTTTTTTTTTTTTTTAAATCCAAGAATGCGGTTCCTGCTCTGGCCTGAGTCCTGGAGGCGCTGTCGATCCCACGCAGGACACCACGTGTCACAAAGACGGCCGGAGTGGGTGGCGTCAGACCAGACGCAGGAAATAAACAGACAGACTTGGAGTTTGGTGGAGCTGAGCGAATGGTTTCGCTCAGCATTTAATAAAACAGCACAGAAAATAAAAGGTTTGAACAGAACACAAAACAGGACACAGCACTTGTAGCCAAAATAAACAGGTAGACAAAACGGACAGACACTAACAAACAGGGACGAACAAACACGGTGAGAAACACTTATTATTATTCTTCTTCTTGTTATTATTTTTATCTCCTCTCTCTCCCGTTCTTTCGCCCTGAACACCCAACCCAGACTGAGTGCTACGTGTCTCTATATATACTGTTGTGCTGGGATTCAATTACTAATTAATTATTCACTTGATTCCCAGCACGTGAATTCATTACGTGCAACCCTGTGCTCACATATTACATTTAACCAGCACGTGAAGTGATTTGTGCCCTCCTCGTGCCTAAATATAAATCTACACTTTTTAAATACACGTGAAACACAGACCCGTTTATATCCCGTGTACCAATCTATATACACCAACATTAACACACGCACGCAACATACAACATATAACACACAAATGCACACAGGGGCGGGGCACATTGCCACACAATGTTATGTAGAAAGTTTTCAAATGCCCAGTGGGGAATGTAAAGCATGTTTGGGAGATATGAATTATTATTATTATTATTTGTTTATTTAGCAGACGCCTTTATCCAAGGCAACTTACAGAGACTAGGGTGTGTGAACTATGCATCAGCTGCAGAGTCACTTACAATTACATCTCACCCGAAAGACAGAGCACCAGGAGGTTAAGTGACTTGCTCAGGGTCACACAATGAGTCAGTGGCTGAGGTGGGATTTGAACCGGGGACCTTCTGGTTACAAGCCGTTTTCTTTAACCACTGGACCACACAGCCTCCTATGAATCACACAGCTTTACTAAGGTTGCAAAGCCACTGAGGATTTCAAGTTGTTTGTGACTCCCATGGCTACGTCTTACTGCACATAGAAGCTGGCAGTGGCTAGCAAGCTCAGTTTTTACAAACGACTTTGCCAGGATCACATCAAAACATATTGAACAAGATGAACCAAGCAAAATGCTGGACTCACTTGCCAATTACTATGTAGAGCAAGGTATAGACGTGGGAGGAGCTGGGAACCAACCTACTAAATCTATGCTTCCATCTGCTGCTGGGATTGCCATGAAAGTGGTATGAAATCAGACTTGTTCATTTTGGGATGGGACCTAATCCACTTCCAATATGAAGGATGCTGTGAATATATAAAACTGTCAGGGAAATGTTGGAGATCAGACCATTTATTTACAAATTGCAATTATACAGTACGAAAGTGGAATACATACAGTGATATTTGACTTTTATGTTTGTATGGTTTTAGATTGGATTGTAGACTGCAGATGGAACTGGCTGCAGACCCAGTTTGATATTGAAACACGAAGAGATTGATTTTTACAAACTGTTGTCACTGTGGAAATTGTGGCTTTAAGATAATGATTTCCATTACACGAGAGTAGATGTTAAAACTTCATGCTGATTTGAACTCGGCTCTCGCCAAGATAAGCACCAACTAAGACGTAGCTTTACAGTAAACTAATGTGATCCATATGTGTCTCCATCCATTTACGTTTCCTTCCATATGATGATGTAGATATCCTTCTGTCTGGTGTTAATGGCTGAAGTGTAATGCTGGCTCCAGAGATCAGCTTATTTTGCCTCCCTGGCGCATCAGCACACACAACGGCTGCAATGCTGGCTCCGGGGATCAACCAAAGTGCGGCCTCCCCAGCGCATCAGCATGACAACCGTCTGGATTGAGCTAAGTAGGGTACATCTCTGGAGTTTTCAAGTGGGCACCTTCCATCCTCAGTGTTTCGTCGACTAGCCCATGACACCTCAAGAGGGCTCGACGGTGATTCTGGCGTCCCAGCATCACCCCCCTCCGTCCCCCACTCAACTCAGCCCAGCTTACTTACCTGTACATCAGCGTTTCTTTCTTTCTATTGTGCTTGAGATCCCCAGCCAGAATCTTTCCGTCTCAACCACAGCCAGTTGCTGCTCCTCTCTGCTGCTTCAGATAAGTTCTTCACTGTGCGACGCAACTCTTGGCCACTGAATCCGACGTCTCTGAGAAACCGGGTTGTAGAGTGTGCCACAAATCCTCGACAACCCACTTCCACTGGGTAAACCCGAACTCTCCATCCTCGCTGTTCCGCTTCAGTGGCTAGTTGAGCATACCGCAGTTTCTTCCTCTCATACGCCTCATCTACAGCATCCTCCCATGGCACTGTTAACTCTACCAGGTGAACAAGGCGTGCTGATCCAGACCACAAGACAATATCTGGTCGAAGGTTAGTGGTGGCAATCTCAGGTGGAAAAATAAGCCGTTGACCAACATCTGCCAGCATTTTCCAGTCTCTAGCAGCTTCCAGTTGTCCTGGGCAAGGATTGGTTTTAACACCTTTTCTTGGTGGTTGCTCTCCTGTGCGGAGGAATGTTGTCTTTTGTGTGTAATGTTTTGATGGAACCGGTGACAACTTATTGGTCATGTTACGCTTGTCTTCCAATGCTAAGGCCAAACATCACAGCACCTGGTCATGGCGCCAAGTAAACCGTCCTTGGCTAAGAGCCACCTTACATCCTGTCAAAATGTGCCTTAATGTTGCAGGTGATGAACACAAAGGACATGAGGGATCCTCTCCTACCCAAAGGTTTAGGTTCTGTGGTGATGGGAGAACATCATATGTTGACCTGATGAGGAAACTGATCCTGCTCTGTTCCATTGACCATAGGTCTTGCCAGCCAATCTTGCGTTGTTCCACACTCTCCCATCTCATCCATTCTCCCTGCTTGGCCTGGGAAATGGCCTTTATACACCTCATCCTCTCCTCCTGCTTTTGCACCTCGTTGACTACCAGCTTCCTCCTTTGAGCTGAGGCTGCCTTGTGCCATGTAGGAGGAGCTGAACTGAAACCAAGACCCCCTCTTCCATGCTGAACTTGCCCCATGATATCACCAATTCGAAGGGCAGCCTTTGCATCTTCCACAGCTTTCTTTGCTGCCCACTTTCTTCCAGTTTTCAACACAGGTGCTGCCTCCCTTACGCATTTATTGCGTGACTCTACTAATGTAATTTCCAGTCTGACCTTGGCGCACTTAAACTCCTCAGTTAGAGCAGAGACTGGTAGCTGCAGTATTCCTTTACCGTAAAGTCCCACTCTGCTGAGGCAGCGTGGAACTCCCAACCATTTCCTGATGTATGAACTGATTAAAGCTTCCAGCTTCTCTACTGTTGTCAAAGAAACCTCGTACACAGTCAGTGGCCACAGCAACCTCGGCAGTAGACCAAACTGAAAGCACCAGAGTTTTAATTTACCTGGTAGAGCGCAGCTGTCTATGCTCTTCAACCCTTCCACTGCTTGTTGTCTAACTTCTCCCACACGAACTGTGTCCTTTAGATCCCCGTCGTACCATCTCCCAAGACTCTTCACTGGCTTCTCAGACACTGTTGGAATTGCTTCACCATTAATGTAGAACCTTTTATCTACTACTTTACCTTTAATTATAGAGATGCTCCTTGATTTAGTGGGCTTGAATTGCATTCGTGCCCATTCAATGTTATTGGTTAATTTGCCCAATAATCGATTAGTGCAGGCTACTGTTGTAGTTATGGTTGTCATGTCATCCATGTATGCTCGAATTTGTGGTAGTCGCATTCCAGAAGCCAAGCGCTCTCCTCCTACTACCCATTTTGATGCTCTAATGATTACTTCCATTGCCATGGTAAAGCCAGTGGAGAAATTGTGCATCCTGCCATTATTCCAACCTCTAGGCATTGCCATGTAGTGCTGAATTCTGAAGTTGAAAAACTGAATTGCAAATCTCCAAAATAGGCTTTCACTAAATTTGTTATTGTCATCGGTACACTGAAAAAATCAAATGCTGCCCAAAGTAGTTCATGTCGCACTGAACCATATGCATTAGCCAAATCCAGGAATGTCACATGGAGCTCCTTCCTCTCCTTTTTAGCTGATTGAATTTGTTGCCAGATCACACTGATGTGTTCTAAGCAACCTGGGAAACCTGGAATGCCCACTTTTTGTATTGAAGTGTCAATGAAGCAGTTCTTTAATAGGTAAGCTGACAATCTCTGAGCAATAATGCTGAAGAAAATCTTGCCTTCTACGTTTAATAGGGAAATGGGACGAAACTGACTGATGCTTGTAGAATCTTTTTCTTTAGGTATAAAGACTCCACCTGCTTGGTGCCATGCTCTTGGTACAACCTGTTTTTCCCATGCCACTTTCATCAATTTCCACAGAATTCGTAGAACTCCTGAAGCACTCTTGTACACTCTGTACGGAACTCCATTAGGCCCTGGAGATAATGAAGCCCTTGCTTTTTTCACAGCTTGCTCTATTTCTTTCCACTTAGGTGCACAGTCCTCCATTTGGTATTCTGGTGGATTGATAGGTGGGATGTCTGACGGAATTGACATAGGCTCCTGCCTTTTTGAATCTGTATGTGTTTCCTCCAAATATCTCTCCAGCTCAGCCTTAGATGCTTTTAGTGTGCCATTCTTCTCACTGGTGAATAACTTCTTTACAAATTTGAATGGGTCTTTATAAAAGTTAGCTCTCGCACGCTCCTTCTTTTTGTAGCGTTTCCGTAGGCGCTCAGCTCTGCGCAATGTTGCAAGCTTATCTTTTATGACCCTTTGTAAGAGATTGAGTCCCTCCTTCTGACTTTGTTCTGCTCTTCTCCATTGGTTCCTCAGCTGTCTCCTTTCTCTAACTAAGCGTTCAATCTCCTGCTGCCGTCTAGACTTTCCAGGAATAGTTTGTACTTTTTCCTTCCTTTTTTCAACTCCAAACCTCTCACTTCCATATGCGTAGATGATGTCCTCAAATTTCTTGAGTCTTTCTCAAATTAAGATGTGATTTATTAATCCATCTACAACTTCTCCAGCAAACTAAAATAATCCATAACTTGGCGATTTGATCCATAACTTGGAGATTTGATAGGGTTAGCTGGTGTGTATCAGCCACCTCCAGTGATTTGATAGGGGTTAGCTGGTGTCTATCAGCCACCTCCTATGGTTTGATAGGGGTTAGCTGGTGTCTAATTTTTTGCTGACCAACCACATGACATAGCAAGAAGAAAAACATTGACATTCTACAAATACTGTAAGGAAAATGGTGGTTTAATCCAGATCAATAATTCTAGTGAGACTGTATCGCTTTGGATTTTTCAGGCTCCAAAAGATTTATCTATTTAAAAGTATTTAACAGCCAGGAATTCACTGAACGTGAACATCTCAGTGTAATTAGTGGTAAATGCATGGATTATCTAAAATATAATACTTACAGGTTCTATTAACGCTTTTCCAATTGCTGATTATTTCACTGAACTACTCTATAAAGCAGTCACATTACTGTCTATAAGTATGTGTTAACATGACTGCTTCAAACAAATAGCATTAAAAATAGCATTTCACCTAAATTAACCACATCATTCATTTTCATCAATGATACATTTAACAAAGAAATACCTTGTTCCGTCAAAATGCACAGTGAATGTTAAAGTACATCTTTACAAAAAATGGTTCCGCTAGTGGCTTCATCAGTGCTACATTTTCCTTAAAATTGTCAAGCAGATTTGATAAGAAGCTTGGTATGGGAATGAAATATCTCAGTAATCTTAGCGTAATGTGCTCTGGTTGTTTAGATTTCATTGCGACACTCGTTGCTCTTCGTGTTATTTCCTACAGATGTACTTCTTACATCCACTAGGGGCAGTGCTGCAGAGGGGCAGGCTAATGTGAATGACATGTTTGAGAGCCCTGCTGAGGTCACCAGGAAGTGAGGTGTGAACCGGAAGATGAGATTCTAAATAATTAGAATACATCAGTTAAGATAGCTGTGATATTTCATACCACAACAAGTTGCTCAATCATGAAATATTGTACTGCATTATGACCGGCGTTATTTCTCTGTTACACTGTGCAAAGCTGTCAGTCATAGTGTAGGGTTATCAAATGGTTAAATGAATCAGTCATTTAGCTGTATAGCTACAGTTTGGTTACAATAGTGATGTAATTGAAGCGTATATATAAATTCCTGTGTTGAATATGCAAGAGAGGAAATTACATGTAATAATGAATGCTGCTTTGTTGGGAGCTGAACATTGTTCTTGGTTGAGAATATAACTTTCTGAAATCGAGCAGTCTCTTCATTGTGTTATTTAAGGGATTACATCCAAACAATACATTAACCAATACCGTAGCCCACTAAAGAAAGGTATTAAAACATATGGAGCTGTGGAGATCCATAAAAGAAGAGGGCTACAGCAGGAAGACGCCTCCCCAACACCCCACTACTGTTACTGATACCTACATTAAAAGATACAATGATGTGACAGTGATAAGAGGTGTTAGGATGGAGATGTGCTGTAAAGTGTCACATTCAGGGAAGCATGTCAGTCAGTATATGAAAGGGCACAGACGGAAAGTCCTGCAACCCAGAATAGAATCCGGACATCAGAAGCCAGAGATGCCAGAGTGAGGTTGTCCTTTTATAAACACATAGCCGCAAATTCAAATTTACAAGAATGAAATGTGTTGGACTCATATACAAAATAAAAATAATACAGTTTCATACAGTATCCTGCAGTCCATACTATACTAGTATATTATATGAAACTATTGTGTTTTAGGATGGCAATGTAGTATTTATTTTGCACAGGAAATAACAAAGGGCAATTGAACAATATTGAGATCATTTGTAGCTGTATGTTAAAAAAAGACAGGTAACTAGAAATAAATGGTATCCTTTGTGATGATTATTATTTTTGTCTGATGTTTGGTTTAGCACTGTGTTTATTTATTTTATTTATTTTTAATGAAAGACAGCCTTGGTCTAAGATAAATAACTTTAATCATTGAAGTATAGCTGATACCATAATATGTAAGGCATGTATACTGACAATTTCTAAATGAGAGTTTTGTATAACCTTGTAGTTCCAGATAAAGTATAATGAAAACACATGACTCATGTACAGAATGGAAATGCCTGCACTTTGTTTCATTCACTGGAACCCATATAAGCACAAAGCTCTAGTCTAAGAACGTTCTGGTGTTTGGCTTCACTCTTTATCATATAAAGATTGTAGATACACTAATGCAAAAGACACAAATCCTTTGATAGAACTGTTTCATTTACTAGATGCATGTCCATTCCATGGTCAGCTACTAACAATAAACACATGGAGGGACTTCTGGGAATTTACACAGCAGTTGTCATGACGATCGGTAAGAGTCGCTTCTGCACTCCGCCACCCACTCTCAATCAGGTGTCAAGCTGCCTATGGCATTGTTTAAACATTATTCATCCAATATATTTTAGTGAAATATAAGAAGCAGCCCCATACAGAAATAACTTATATTTTAGATATATTAAAAGTAATATATGTTACACTTATATGCCTCTTTTTTTCTTCATTTGTTTTTTATGTGTATACATATATGCATGTGTACATATATGTTCATATATAAATGATGTGTGGATTGGTTATAACATTGTCTCTTCTGTCTGTCACCTTCTGTCAAAACCTCCATTCTCTCCCCCTCTGTCTTTTCCTCTGCTGCTCTCACACCTCCCCTCTATAGACTCCTTTTCCCAACTCTGCAGATTTGGCTACCTCCACTCTGTTCTCCTCCCTCACCTCCTGCCTTGACTCCCTTTGCCCCCTCACCTCTCGACGGCCCCGGCCCCGGCCCCGGCCCCGGCCCCGGCTCTCCTCCATGCTCCGCTTGGCTTGTACCGAAGTGAGCTCTGCTGAAAAGAAATGGAAGAAAACCCATTCACATTTTTTTCCGGCTTCTATCTGCTTCTCTCTTCTTCTCTCAGCCATTGAAAGCTTTTCTCTGCTTTTTCCAGAGAAAAAACGACTAGGGACCTGTGATTGATGCCTTTTTGATGATGTCAGGCATATGACTGCAAAGGGTTAAATGTAATTATTTACTGTATTCTTTATTTTGCTGTTATTTGAATTTGATCTTATTTTCTATGATTTTACTGTACTTTATAACTGCTCTTATATATAATGTGATATTCTGTATTGTGATATTTTGTAACAACTGTAAGTCGCCCTGGATAAGAGTGTCTGCTAATAAATAAATAAATAAATAAATAAATAAAAATACAATTTGCCATGGGCCTTCTGCTGGAAGTAACCAGGAAAGGCTCTTTGACCAAATAGGAAAAAAATAAGAATACACTATGAGTGGTTTAGAGATCTCTTCATTCAGTTTTTTTTTATGTGACACCATTTATTCAACATTTCAAATGATTGCAATTTGACTCATAAAGTGATAGTGTGTTATTGTTAATAATGAAGCCCTTTGCAAAGCACAGAAAGATATGTATTCATCCGTTACACTTTTATTATCTTCGTGTTTGGTCATCGGATAGCTGATTGTTTAAAGCCTACACTTTTCTGTCCCTTAGCAATAAGATGCACTTCATTGTACACTAGCCAAGTAAGTAGCATCTATCGTGGGTACCTACCAAAGAGAAAAGAAAGTCACGTTTGTACCAAAATGTGTATTAAATTAGCATAGCTGTATTATTCCTGCAGGATACTGACAACACCAGGCTTGATCTCTTAAACTTTATTCATTGAGCAAGATTCGTTTTAAAAATACGAAAACATGAAAAGTAAAAAATAAACTGTTGGTTCCATGAACTTGTTCAAAAATACAAATATGGAGCTAACATTAGCTTGCTGCTAGATTTACATAACAAAGTTCCAGAAAGTCCCGGGGTGACAGCACTGAGAAATTTGTGAAACTTGTATGGCCTACCGATATCCTGGTTCATCAATAACAACAACAACAATATATATATAACCTCTGGCTAGAGGTTGAAAAGATAATAAAACCTTCAAATCCCCCTCAAATGAATGAAGGATAACAGACAGCAGTGCAGTTATCAAGTGAAATAAGCACTGAATGAGTTATCAAACAGAATCTTCTTTACTAGCTAACAAAGGTATGTTTATGCTCATCAAATGTGCCGAGAATGTAAACTGCAGCTCTATTAGAAACTCCCTCCGACCACACGCCGATCAGGTAAACCTAAAAATAGAGAAAATAAATTGATGCACACACACAACAAAAACAAAGTGAACGTGTAAAATAAAACACAGCAAAACTCGAAAACAACCAAAACCAACCCAAACCACAATACAGTTCTTTAAATCATAATAATCAAATGATAACGTGCACACAAACTCAGTTTGAAGTGACAATTTATCCCGTTTGATAGTGCCGTCGGAGGAAAAGAGTTCCAACAACCAGAGTAAAACAATCTCCGGTAGATTTGGTAAGGGTATGCTCAACGAGAATTGTTTAGTATTAATGTTAAGTCAGTGAGATAGGCACCGTAAGAGCAAACACTAGAAGAGAGAGAAAATCAAAGAAACAAAAGAAATAAACAAACTGTCAAAAGAAGCAGTATACAGTAAATACAGTTCAACAATAAAATAAAATACAAAACCACAGTAAGAGAAACAGTGGATGGCACTCCAGAATTCTCCAGACGGTGCAAACAAACAGACACACCCATCCAAGCCGCAGATGGAACTCCTATTGGAAAACAGCAGACCAGGAGTAGAGGATTAAAGAAACTAAGCAGCCTTTCCTGAATACAGCCAGATCTGGCATTTTATAGGTAAAAGCAATCAGGTGATAATTAATCAATAATCTAATCAGTTAAGGAAAAGCTGGGTTTGTTCTAAGTGTAACTTTTGACCCTGATTCTCCAAAACACATACAGGCCTGCGATGTGGATAGGGCCTGAAGTGCACCCATACGCCTAGCTGAAGTTATAGCTACCAAGAATGCAGTCTTTAAAGACAAGAAATTGGGTTCAGCCGAATGTTCAAACGGGGGCTTAGAAAGTG